>NC_089876.1:7410000-7637500 GCF_040182565.1 Anser cygnoides | reverse complement strand
GATGTTGAAAAATTACATGAAAACATCATGGCTTTGCCTCATGCTAATAAATGCTGCTGTGTCTCACCACAGCTCTCTGAATAATCCACAGCTCAAAGATGTGAAAAAGATCTGGATGAGCCCCACAGACAGGCGAAAACGGTACCAGGCCAGAAGGCTTACAATGGTCAAACTGTTGAACTGTTTTCCCATTAAAACTGCATTTGCCCTAGGCATATAAACTCAGGCAACTGTGTGTTTTTTAGGAGATTCACATATAGACATATTTTTTAATGGGATTTTCAAAAGCACTCTGCTCATGTCAAAATGAACGTGAAGTTTATTGGTAACTTTAGCAGGAACATATTTCCATATTTATTTGCAATAAATCCTTTGAAGAGCTCACCAACCTCAGGCCATTTTCTTTAAACTTCATTGCTGAAGCTAGATGCTAAAAGTTTGGCTTGACATCTGACTGGGCATATTTCTGTGTTTGTGAGCCCATCTGAGTCACTGATTCTAATTTGTTTTTCCTATTTCCTTTCTTCCTTCTATTTGGATAATACTGCTCTGCCCGCTCTTACCAAACCCCTTTCAGCCATAGTGTCCCACAATACAGAGAATATATGGATGCCAGTTGCAAACCCTGAAACTGGAAACATATATGAATATTTATCACTTTCATCTTTTGATCTTATTGTTGTGACTGAAACTAAGCAACAAGAATAAATAACAAATACATTTTGGGGTGTTTAGGCCAAATTAAGCACTGCTGGCACTGATTCAGTGCATTTCCTCTCTGTCATTTCCTCTACCGCAGCCTTTATAAGTGCTAAAGAAGTGTGTTCTTTAGTTTTGTCATTTCACTATGTTTGATACCATCTCCTGAGTACAGTTTTCTGGATATTTTCTGGAGCTTTATTGCAGAGACTGAAGTTACATTCCCTTGTCCAGCTGTATGGGCAGTGTTGTTTCAAAGCCTTTATTCATGCATGTATGTTCATGAAACTGCCAAGTTCATTACTATGTCTCTATAATTTGCCCACATGAAAAATGTCATTTCCTACCCCCTTATTCAATTCCATAACAATCCACCTCAGGCATTTGGTATGCTTTGTATTTTCTTTTAAATATAGTGTTCACATATTTCTCTGATCACCCAAGGAACTCTCAGATAATTTGAGCACTGTTCAATGTTAACATTTCTGGAGCAAGTTTAATTTTGGTCTTGTGTTCCATTAACTTTTAAAATGGTGGCAGGAAAAAGGAAAGAAATAACTAATTACTCAAAACATCTTTCCAATTCTGCAAGGAATAGATATTATGTCAATACTGATTCAGTTTGCCTGAATTAACCTATTAACATTTTGAGTTAATACTTCACAGCTACTCCTATATTCAGCTTGTGCATCTCACGTTTCATCAACTTTAACCCTACCACATCCTTGCTGTTATCATTGCTCAATTTGAAAATACCCAGTTAATGAAAACTATTACTTCTGTGAGTAGCAGTGCTTCCCTGTATTGGACTGTTCTTGGGAGTACAGCTACTCAAACGTATCAGTGCCTGCAGGACAGGCATTTAACTAGCTAGAAGCATGCGCATGGTGCAGCATTGTTTAACCTCTGCAGATACAAACACATTTTCTGCTGCCTACAGTAGAAATTTTCTTTTTAAAATTTTCCAGCCTGAGTGTTTATTTTCAAATACAGCAATGTGCTAATCCTAACAGAAGATTGCTGTTGTCATTTAAACTTTAGCCATTTTTGCTATGCTGTGTTTAGAAACAATGCAGAATTATTTTAATATGGATTCTCTCCAGCATTTTATGTCTTGGCAACAGCTAGGAGAGCAAAGAATATAAAATGATTAAAATAATTCAGCATACGATTAGATACCTCTTTAAAACTGTATTTTTGCTATTATTTATGTAATTAAAATAAGATTTTATTCCCTAGGTTTATTGAAATCTGGGAGCATTCAAAATATTTTGTGCTCAAGAATATGATGAGTATAGGAATAGGATAGGAATGGGATTGCCATCTGAGCTGTAGTGACACTATCAGCAACAGTTCAAATGAAACAAGACTAAAAAATCCAAGGCATACAGTTATTAATGTGGGAGTGCTATGTGCTATTTTTAATTATATTTTTTCTGTGCTAACCACATTTCTAAGAAACAACCATTCATATTTTTAATACTTTTTATCACAAGCAACTCAAAACTGTCCAAACACTCATTTTTCTAACCTCTGTTTTCTTTTTGTGTAATACAAACAGTAAAGGGCTATTATCCATGAAGTTGCTCATTCACTGCACATTTCCATACCTCCCCATTCATTTTTATTGAAATCAGGCAGCAGTCCGAGAGCCCCGCATTCCCTTGAAACAGGGCAGACATCCTTTAACCTGCATGTATCACTTTGTGAGGAAGATAGGATCTCTCTGTTCACTACAAGACCACAGTTTTGTTAAGAGCTAAAAAAGACATGGGCTCATTTTCCCTTGAAGCTGCTGCCTCGAAACCAGTAGCAAACCAAAGCCATCGCCGCTGCAAACCAAAGGTCACGTTGAGAAAAATGAAACCACATATGAATAGAATAGGGCTCCAGAGCCTCACCGACAAATTCATTTTGAGGCTTATGCTATCTCTTTGAGGGTGTGCGTGTATGAACAGTCTCGAGAGAAACGTTAACAAATATCTCTGAATTCTAATGTTAGCACCGCCACAGCATTTTAAACATCAACAGCCTGATGTACAATATGGAATATGAATTTCTATTAGTGAGAGATTAGATCCTGTTTTACACTACAAAGTTTGTTATCTGCATCCCACCTTAAATTAGGAATGGCTGTCTATACGTAGCAGCATGTAAAACAGTGATATAGATTCATTCATCAGATTCATTGCAGGGCATTTCTCAATTACTCTCCAATGGGGGAAAAAAAAAAAAAAAGAAACAATATCCTTTAGGGGGAATGCTCAGAATGCGCTGATGTTCTCTCATTGTTAATACTCCTTATGCATTTAGGACAATAAATATTTATATTATGTAGTGGGGACAGAGTTATAATGGACAAGTGCCTGTTTGTGTGCAGCATAAAATCAGGAAAGTTTGACCTCATAAACTGGAGAAAGGGGTGGGGGGGAGAAGTATCACAAGTAAAATTCACACACACACAACAAAAAATCTTTTTGCTTTTTTTTTCATTAATTTCATTTAAAAACAATGTAGCCTTTTTCAGTGAAACAGAAAAAAACAGAGTTGTCTCTTTTAAGCTTGAGAGAAAACAATATTTCATAGTGCAGGGATTCTGCAAGCAGTGAACAATGAATGCTTTACTCACATGGCTGACCCAGTATTTGTAGACACACTCCTATTCAATTCAGTGGGACTAGGAAGGCAATTAACTCATCAGTTGCTCATCATCAAGAATAGAGAGTTGATAACATAGCACTGAAATAACATCATTTATTTTTTTCATAAAAAGTTGAAGGCAAATATTCATTTGCATTTATATTGATATTAATTTTTGTTTTGTTTTGTTTTGTTTTGTTTTGAGTAGAACTATAGGCAATGTATATCTTAGACCACTTCTCATTGCTACAGTCTCACTTTCTTCATGAAAGGAGCATCCTCCTCTCCGTCTTTTGCAATGAGTGTGTATACAGCCTATAGGTACAGAGAATTGCTTAGCACAGTCTCTGCTTTTCAGAGCTAAGGAATGCTTACTCTCCCTGCCTCCACTGACAAAAGCTGAGTGCAAACTGAATACCCCTCTAAACTTCCAAATTAGAAGAAAAATGGTCATAAAAGTTGTGTTTTTCAAAAATGCATACTGATAAATGCAGAGACCATCATTAGACAGAGATGTTTAAAAAGTAACCCATAAACTCCATGTCAAATTCATAATTTCTTTGAAACGTCTTAACTTGGACTTGATTCAATGCTTACAAGTGATAAGTCTTTTTGTCTAGTGTAAGTGGTTCTCATGGGTAATTAACCTCACTAGAGCATTGTACTTCCTTTCCTCTCTTTCCTGTACTTTCCTTTCCTCTCAGAATGCATCCAGTGCTTGTCTCTAACCACCGGGTTTTGGTGTACATTTTGCCTGAAGATCCATCTACTTCCATATACCAGTGCCTGTTTATACAAGCTATTTCTCTTATAACCTTTTTTGGATAAACTAAGTAGATCAAAATTCTTAATAATCTTCCAAAGCTACATTTCCCAGACCTAAGTTATGCTTGCAAATATTTTTTTTTCTGAAACCTTTCTTTTTTTTTTATTGCTGTTTTTGAAAGGGGCATAAAACACTGCCATTTTCTCAGCGATATATTTAAATATATTGAATATATTTAATTTGAATATATTGATTGAATATATATATTCAATTCAATATATCTTGAATATATTTGAATATATTGAATAATTTGGGACAGAGAAACGCACCCTCTTGAATACAGTTTCCCTGTTTGCAGCTACTTTTTCCATTGTGTAGGTCAAACAGTTTTTGATCCATTAGAAATAGGCTACAACACTTTTATCTAGTGCTAATATTTAACCGCAGTCATGCAGATCAATATCAAATACCTACAGAATCTTTCTTGTCTTTTCTAGAGATCTCCTTCTCTTATGGTTTTTGTCACATAACATGTTTTTTTTTCCTTTTTTTGTTGTTGTTGTATCTTTTCAGAAGACAAATGGAAGGGGAAGAGGCAAAGAGATAATGTAAAATATAAGCTGAGCAGGACATGGATAAGAAGTATTTTTTACCACTTCATTTCATAGCTCTGTTTCATGGGTTGTCATATTGTTTGTAAACAAATGGAAACCCAACCGAAGACATCTTAACAAAAAGCTGTCAGGTGAGCATGCCTTAGTGTTCACTGCCATATTACTTCCAATTAAGTTTCTCTTTTCTTTTCCCCTCCCACTTAGACTTTCTTTCTTGGCCTGGTGGGCACTGTTGGAGGGAGCCTGGGGTAGGTTGCACCTCAGTGGTGCTTTTGGTATTTGTGTTACTCCTCCAAGCTGTTGCCAGAAATTGGAGCATGTGGGACAAAAAGGCAGGCAGTCACTGCACAGAACAGCTTGCGGTCTAAGTGGAAGCTCTACTCTATTGTCTGGTTTTCCACCCAAATATATTAATGTGCCACAGTAGGTCTTCAGCTTCAACTCCCACCAAGGTGTTTACATTAATGGGCTAAGGTGAGCTCCAGATCCTCAATTATCCTTCTTTAGGTCTCTCAGGATTTTTTTTTTCCTGAATAATTCTACAACACTATCTGCTTTTCAAGACCTGCATCTTACTTCTGATGCCTAGGCACCTATGACCAACACCACAGCCTCATTTTACCTCTCAGTCATTCCCAGACTGTACGGACACCTTTATTTCCAGTCTCTAGCCATGACCTTCTCTTTTGTACAATTTTACTGCTATATTGAGTACAAAAGTTATCAAGTTCTTCCTCTGTCATACGCTAATCCTCCTCCAGACTATAGCTAGCCCCTAGTTTTGGTTCATCATCAGGTATCACCATAACCCTTTTCCTTCCTTTTTTCTTTCTGCCACAGCCACAGGTGAAAATATTCGACAAGGCCCAGCCCAGAAGCAATTCTTACATGACTGTAGTGACTGTCTTTCAGGCCAGCACTTCCCATCTCAGCATTTCGCAGTTTCGTCCCAGTGTTAGCAGGCTCCTGACCCACTTTCTAATCCTTCTGCTTATTCCCATCTCCAGTTTAACTAATCATTACCCCGTATCAAATGCGTTCCTGAAGCCCAGATAGATGCTATCTAATGCATTTCCTTTGACTAGAAAATCAGTTATCTTATCAAAGGAAGCTATCAGGTTAGTTTGGCACAATCTACCATTGGTAGACAAGAGACAGATGGTAAGATGCAGATGGGGAGGGAATAAAAAGAAACCCATACACAGTGCTGCTCAGCCTGACAGGCAGTGACTGCAGCATGCCGGCACCATAGACACTATTATTTTCCGTCAGCAGCATAACAGTGAGGGATTTAAGGAAGGAAGGATTTGAAGGAGAAGAGTACAGAATGTTGGAACGGGGAAAGCAATGAACCTAATGACCACAATTACCAGCATGGCTGTTGACACATTGAATGATGAACAGCATGGCAAAGGAGAACAGGAAGCACAAATATTATTCACGTTTCTCAGAGAAGGAGAGCTAAGGAATCAAATTAAACCAAATGAACCAGTTTTCACTTCACATAATAAGTAATTATAAGAGGGAATTCATGGAGGCCAAGAGCTGAGGTCTGTACAGTTTATGCAGTGAAGCTGGAAGTCCATCAAGAGCTTTTCAACAGCAAGATATAACCTTATGTCAACAAGTCCTCATGGGAAAGACTGCTGAAATCTAACAGGGCACCCTTCTCAGCAAGCAGTCTTTGGTCAGCTTATTTTCTCCTAGGATTTTTTTTCTTTTCTCTAGTCTTTTGTAGGAATAGATTTTTCTTCCAATTTTCCACCTGTGTAAATGTTCAGAGATCCCTGAGACTTCCCAATGGATGCTAGGCCAACTTACATTTGGATTCTCTTTCTTTTAATCCCAGGAACTGGTCCATGAGCCTCAGGCAATGTCACCTATCAGGGCAATCACTGATCTGCAAGTTAGACTCTGCTCTGAACACAGTTCCTTGGAAACCACTTGGTCTCGGCATGCCTACATCAAATCATGGAGCAGCCAGCCCATGGTGAGTTATTTCCAGTATCCCACTGCAATCTTCTCATCCCCTTTGAATGTACATCAATCATTTGTGGAAGTATTTTTTCTAACTGTGCCTCAGGGGCCAATGAGCCATGGTCACTTTGCGAATGAGCACTTGAACTCATATTCCCCAATTAGTTTTATTTTACCCATTAAGGATTAATGTCCAAAAGCTCATTGGCTGGCAAAATGCAAATACTTTTACCTTGACAGGAATGCCTAAAAAATTATTTGGAAGTGTATTCTATGAGTTCCCAAATGACTAACAGTAGAAGTGTTCTCTAAGACTAAAGACTATCAAATAATAAAGTTACTATGCTAAACCAAACCTGTGTTGTGCTTTGATTTCTATTTGAGAGTTGTACACAACTAATATAGTGCAGTAATACTAAAGCACTATTCAGTAAAACCCTGAGCAGTTACCATTTACAGTATATCATAGTCGGATGACAGCAGGAATGGTGGGAGTTCATTACAGGGGCCATGAATTGTTGGAGGTAATTTAGATTACAATTTAAAGTTTAATTTAAAAATCTATCAACAAATGTGAAAGTGCTCGGGGAACATTTTAAAATGCACTTTAATCTCACCAGCACAAATAGCTTTTCAGAGCCCTAAACATCATCACCTGGAAAAACAGTAAAACTTTACTGCATCTTTAATTAAATTACAAACACAAAGGATAATTAACTTTTTTTATTTTTATTTTATTCATGCCATTGTTTCCCTTCAGAGTCAATATCTTCAAGTTGCAGGAACAGGATGTTATGAAGAAGTTTACAGCCTGCACATTCCCCCAGGATATTATTGCATCAAGCAGATGAAGTGCAATACATGCGCAAGTACACATGTGCACAGACACCACAGAATCGACAGAGGTACTACAGACTGACTACGATGTTCACCAAAGCATGTAAGAAGCTTGGTTTGAAAAAGAAAAAAAAAGAAAAAAAAAAAAGAAAAAGAAGAGGAATGAATCAATCAGCCAGCCAGCCGAAAAGGGAAGGCAGACTCCGCTGTCCTCAGCATGTACTGCAGGGGCCACATGGTTCATACCATGGGACAGCTGAAAATTAAAACCCAGCCTGTTCAAGCTGGTCCCCTGGCAGAAACGAAGCAATTCTCTCATGTCTCACATTACCTTGACTTCCAAGGCCCCACTATCTCACCTTGCTTTTTTGGCATTAAGGATCCAGAGGGCAAATATCATTCTTTTCCACGTTTACCTTTGGGGCTGTAGAGCTCAGTGGGGTTATCTGCACAAGGAACTGCAAAACCAGGCCAAATTCTTAGTGGGCGTGATGTCTCTGTGCTATTGTTTTACTTTCATTTTATTTTCAACTTAAATCTGTATAGGTTCAAACTTGGTTTGTGTTGAGACTATAGAAATTGTCTTCAGCAAACCCCTGAATATTTGCTTATAGTGCAATACATACATTGGCATTGTCCTTAAAGAAGTTTAGGCCATTTTTCCATTCTTCTTGCATGTATAGCAAGTTCAATGCCACAAAATGTGGAGCATGTGAGAGACAGAAAGAGAAAACATAGCCAGATGGTAGTAACTGCATAGCTTAAACTCCAAAACTTAAATGCCTGGTGCAGCCCTGGCTGGCTAGAAATGGGCATAGAACAGGACAAGAAACTACCCTAACGTGAAGCTGCTGGTCAGAAAATGTTGTACAAACTGGGAACAAGATCTTTAAAATTATTGATGTTCTTAAGGAGTCTGAATTGAGTTCCTGAAAAAAGTCAGGCTGTTTTGATGGTGCCCCTTCAGTGATGATGCTTAATTTTCACTGAAGCCAGCAGGACTCACTTGAAGAGAAGAAATAAAATAAAACCTATTCTCTTTCATTATCAGTGATTTTACTCCGGGATGTGTCTGAGGAGACTGCAGTTTGGTGATACCTGGGCTAATCTGCTGATTTACTAGCATCAAAAGAGGGAGTCTCATTAGTGCCCACTTTCACCAGCTGCAGATCCTACTCCAGCCCTCATGCATTCATTTGGCCATATGGTATGCAGTTATAATTTGCTAAGCCAGCAGAAAAAAGTGGTTTTTTGTTGTTTTATTGGTTTTCCTCTGGCCTAGCAAAGAAAACCATCTCAGAAGATGCTCACACAAATACCAAAAGGGGTAGGATCACCTGGAGTAGGAAGAAACAAGACAGAGATTGTCCTCTTTCAGCTGCAGCTAGACATTACATCATTCCAATTGTATTGTTGAAACAGCCCTCTTAGAAATCCCTTTTGGGGCAAAGTGCTGGCCACAAGAGACTTGGGGCTGCTAGCGGACACATAGCCTCTTGTCTGGTATCTCTGGGAAAGAGGTCTTCTGGGCTGGCTTTTTCTGTTACATGATTTCATCAAAGGCAGAGTTACCCCATCGGTGATGCAAGCCAAACAGCTGCAAAGCAGTTTCAAAACAGAAGTCACGGCTCGCTAATACAGCTACACAGCTTCCTTTTCAAAGGCAGATTGGCAAAAGACACAGGCAAAAATAAATTTGGACCTGTCTGCAAAATACAGTGTAGACATACCTAGAGAAACAGCTGACTCCATCACATTTTTTTCAATTCCTAGGGGGGCAACAACCAAAAATACTCCAAATTTTGGCTAGTAGCTTAAGTCAAAGGAATAAAAGACAAGACCATATGTGTTCAGTTAACATGGAACTGAGCAGCTTTATGAAATCCCTATCATGAGTCTTTGCTGCCCTCTGTACACGAAGGAGTTAGATGCTCTGGGCACATATATCAACAAGCACCTTCGTGCACCTTCAACAAGCACTCCTGGATCTCCAATCCTGCTACCAACCCCAGCTCTGCCAGCACTTACACACCCCCACAATAACCTTCAAAATCACCAAGACTGAAGGTGACTGAATCTACCAATTTACATGGTCTGCACAGTCTCTCATTCACACAAAGAGAACTGCACAGTTTTGAGAGATCCCAGAAAAAAGGGATATGCCACAAAGTAATGTGTAAATATCCAAAATTAATATTGGAAGGAGGGGGACACAGGAGATGAGGAGCAGGGCTGCTGTCCTCTGAAAATAAGTGTAGAACCTCATTATGTGAGCAGAAATAAGAAAAGGAACAAAGAGAGAAAAAAAAAAAAAAGAAAAAAAAGAGCAACACACAAACTATATATCATTTTAATTAAAATCTACTATCTGCTAAATATATGTACAGCTGTTGGATTTCCTGAGCCAACTGATTCAAATAGGTTTCATGAGGACTCACAGATAAGGAATTAAAAAAATAAAATCAAGAGTTTCTTGATAACTAACCTGAAACTGATCCCCTTTTGGGAAAGTCTTTATTTGATGTAAGTTAACATTGGGGGGGTGGGGGGTGTTGATCGCAGAAGACAAGCCTCTTAATTCCTTTTAAATAAAATGAGCAGGCATGACACGGTGCTATCACAGAAGAGAAAGAACTGCCTGTGTGTATTAAACGTTAGTGCTTTGCCTGCTTAATTATTGGTTAATCTAGCAATTTAGCATGCTTCATTTAATTCTAATTAGGAGAATTAATAGGCAGGGAATAAAGATTTAAATAGACTGGCACAAAACAAAACTGAGACTTAAATCGCTCTTGGAAAATGAAGCTTTTTTTTTTTTTTTTTAAATACAGTTCCTACAGCCTTACGTGTCTTTCCTCCACAGAGCTGCTGTCTTAAATGGGTAGGCCTGGGTCAAACGGGTGATTTTAAAATACCCTGGGCCCACTCCTCTCTTGGCATTGATGAGTGGAGCCGTGCGGATTTACACCAAAGCCCAGGATCAGGGTGTTTCTTTTTGTTCCTCTCTCTTCCTCTGTAACCAGACTTTGGGGTTTGGCTTTCTCCTCTGAAAAGGACATATGATATGGTAGGAGATTACTGTATTATTTTTATACATCTGTCTCACTTTCTGCTTTTTTTTTTTTTTTTTAAGAGCACTGGGGGGTAGGAGATAATTTAGTAGTGACACCATCCTCAGGAGTTACACACCATTCATGTTAAGTGATGCCTTAACTCGTGGAATTGTAAATTATTTTATTCTTTCCTCAGTCTGATGCCTTCTTTATTTTCTCCCTCCTGGCGAAGCTTTGGGGGATGAAGACACGCTCCTTTTCCACTTCACCAGCTGGCTGCCTTCCATTCCTGCCGCCCCCAAATGTTACAGCCTGATTTGCATGGTGTGTTTGTCTTTGCTAATCAAGCCGCGTACTCTGACAAGTCCTACGACATTGGACATGGCTGTTCTTCTAATTAAGGTGCTAATTGAATTAAATGGCTGCGGTAATGAGCAGATGAGCAGCATAAAAAGTAAAGAGTCAGATAGGCCAATTAACAAAAGAGCTGAGCATAATTATAACATTTAAAATACATGCAGCTCTGTACCAATATTGTTAATTGTTACAGGGGAATTTATGATAATTGGCTCAACAACAGGCATGCAGGCTTAACCTGGGATGAAGCCTGTAATTAAAAAAATGATATTCAACACAAAATAGAGAGCAGGGATAATTAACACTTGATTTACATAAAAGATGTTTGTAAAGTAAAGCGGAGTGCTGCACAAATGCTCCACCAAATACGAACTCTACTGCACCATGGCATTTAGCAGTATTATAAAGGCATGAAAGCACAGGCCAGCATTCAAGCTTGTTTCAGACCTAAGCATGGCTCAAGGCTGACTTTCAGACCAGGGCATCCCTTAACATGTTTTGCAACCAGAGTTTGAAGAAAATCATGGTCCCCACCCTGTTCCTATTTAACAGAGCTACATCTGTGAGCGCTGATGTACCTGCAAAAGAGCACTTGCAGCAGCTTGAGCTGGGCTGCCTGTGCTGATAGCAGAGCTGCCCTGCCAGGAAATCTCTCTCAGTTAACACAATCTTGAATCTCCACCAGGGGCTCTACCAGCACAACCAGAGCAGCCGAAGCCTGGCTGGGCCTTCACGCTACTTCCTACCCAGGGTGGCCGAGGCAAGGCCCTAGGAACCACATAGGCTTGGTGTGGAGACCAGGGCTTCATCTGTACCTCATGGATTATGACTTTTTTCCCCCGTGCTGCCTTCGGAGCTGTGTCCTCCCTCCCCCTCAGTTCTGCTCTTCCCAGTGAATTACCAGTTTCATGCACAGGCTTCTTCCTCACTCCTTTCTCAGCAAAGCCCAGAGAGGCAGACATTGGTCTGAATTCTTTCAGGCCAAGGAGGGGCCAGCACCTCAATCTCCCCCAGCCTCACGTGTATGAGGGCACATCATTCCTTCCTGCTGTACTTTCAAAGCATGGATGCAAGCATTCACCTTCAGCAAAAGGTTTAGGGGTTGGAGTTGTACGTACGTAAAGGCTTTGCTAGAATGAGGGACAGGATTTTGGATACACCAGTATGCTCAGCCACTCTTATGGGCTGCCTACTGAATTAATACAATTCCCTGCCTGTCCCCTTGGCTGTCTGGGACATGCCAAAAAAAAAAACAGGGCCCAAACACCCTAAACCCACCCAGGCAAACTTCTGAGAATGCTTACCTATTTCTTGTGGTTCCACAGATACTCAGCCTGCAGGTGGAGAACTGTTCATTATAGGATGTAGAAATGGCTCCAGATCAGCTGCAGCTGACATGAAAATGCAAAATACCATCACTAGTTTCCATCAGAACTGGAAATAGAGAGCCGACATTGACAATCTGGTGCTCCTCAGGCTTGTTGAAGAAAAACTACAAATGGTTTTGGTGCAAAATATCTTCTGACATATGTTCACTACCACCGTGAGAGGTCAGTATCTTCATCTCTGAAAGCAATCATTTTTTTTTTACAAGGCCTATGTACCAGTACAAAAATGTATTCTTATACTGTCTGAGAAAGAGAAAATCAGAAACTCCTCAGTTATACTAAGCGTATCTTGCAAACAGATATACAGAATCAGTGGGAGATATTTCAGAAAAGTACAGAATACAAACACAGACACATAGGTTTCTACAAAAGTCAAGGCTTGTGCTTCAGCTGCCATTTTTTTACCCGTCTACTCTCTGCCTGTAATTGTGTATAGCACTGCGACAATTAGTGGCTGGATGCTGTAATGCAAATAAACACATTACAGTGTTCATCAGAATCAAATTTTGTCTTAAGCTGTGATGATGCACAAGGGATGAAAAGAGCACAACAGCATTACAGCGATTTTTAGAAAGCCTGCAGTTCCCAGCTGTTACTACAGGAGTGTCAGAAGCACTCCAGGGGTCTGTCGTGAAATGGTGACAGCCAAACCAGCAGAGAAAGACAATTTCTAGAGGTGAGATCAGGAGCCACCAGTAGCCAGCAAGGGAGGCTGAGTCTAAAACATTATGAAGTGTAGATAGGAAAAGAAGCCAGGGCTTTATCAGCATATATTTGGTTTTCTTTCCTTACTCTCCAAGCCAAGAGTCACAAACCCATTTGTTTACCACTTCAACCCAGAATCTGACTCTCCACAGAGAAAATTAGGAATGAACACGGGTGCTATACCCAAAACAGTTTGTAGTCTGTTGTTTGCTATGCATCACAATACTGTTAAATGCCATAACAGGCTCATTTATCCCTAAAGTCTCTTTGTAGGCCTTTGGCAGAGAAAAAACAATGTGCTAAGCTAACTCTTGATATACACAGCACATTGTGAAACCTTGGACATGAATAAGGCAATAGAAAATTAAATTTCTAACCAGTCCAGAAAAAGAGATGTTGACAACTTGGAGAATTTATGTATATAGGTTAAAATCATCCTTTCTCCTTCTTCTTCTTCTTTTTTTTTTTATTTTTTTTTCCTTCTTAAAATGTGTTTAAACTGGAACAGAAACATACAAAACCATGACCTTTCCTCAAAAATCTTGATATTTTAGGTCCTGATCCTGCTAATACTTGGACACAAAGGTAAATAAAAAGAATAGAATAGAATAGAATAGAATAGAATAGAATAGAATAGAATAGAATAGAATAGAATAGAATAGAATAGAATAGAACAGAACAGAATAGAACAGAACAGATACAATACAATACAATGGGTCAGTTCAGTTGGAAGAGACCTTCAAAGATCATATCTAGTCCAACTGCCTGAGCACTTAGGCTTAACCAAAAGTCAAAGAATATTATTGAGGGCATTATCCAAATGCTTCTTGAACACTGACAGGCATGGGTGTAATTACTTCTCTTGAAATTAATGGGGCTAATCATATGGGCAAAGTTGGGTGTGGGCAGAAGTACTTGAGCAATCAAATCTAATTATGCATAACTTTTGCCACAAGATGTACCAACCAGTAAGGCAAATCATCTTTATACTGTTTTGGCTGCTGCATGCTCATGTATACTCTGAAACAGTGCATTTACACAGTTGTCATTACAATTGAACTTTAAAAATAGCTTTTTTACAAAACTTCTACACTAATCTAACTTCCTTTTATGCATGAAGTAGTATTTTCTAAATCGAGGTGAATCAAAATATATACAATGCTTACCCATACGGTACTGTGTATTTCACATGGATGGTCAAAAATTCACAACAAAACTCACTAAAATTATGGAACTCATGCCAGAATATCCAAAAGCAAAGCAGTAGTCAGTCAACTGTTTTTGTTGTTCAAAAATTTGTATAATTCCATAGTATATGCAAAATGCTAGGATACCTTTAATTTCTTTATTCATCAAACCTTTTTACTAAGTAGTGATGGACAGATGGTGTAAGCTACAAGTAGTTTTACTTTTTGCCATGTGGTGCTATATCTGTTTACTGACTTAATGAATGCACATTCCCAACATAACTGGTCAAACGTTCATACTTGAAAATCAATTTCAATCTATGTTCTTTCTTTTGCCAGAATTGCAGGCCTTATTATTTAGTCATCATGCAAAATTATTGCTAAAGATTTTGACCACTAAAACATTCATATCCACGTATGAGGGCTGTAAGCCTAATTGTAGATGTAGTGAATCTACAGGAAGTAACAAGGGGATGGGCAGTAAGTCACCAGAAGAGTTCTATGAATATCTGACATGTGTCTTTGGTCAACCACATTCTCCATCATATGCCATGGTCACAGGTCTATCCTGATGCATCACATAGGTTTAAAGGTGAAAAGACAATATGGTTTATCATAAGATATGTAGTAAAGCCAATAGTAGCACTGGAAACAAGAAAGACGTGAAATATAATCTCCATAGACCACTAGTACATCTTCTCTAAAGAGACATGCCCAAAGAAAATATTTCAGTTCAGATTAAAATCTAATGAATTATTCAAAATAAGCACTTTGATTTTATTTTTCAAAAATAAAAAGTATCTTAGTAAACTCAAAACTTTCCAATACCTACTTCAGTTTTTCAGAGACTTAATTTTCTGTTTAGCATATATAAAAAAAAAATAAAAATCCTGACTAGTCAGGCTTATAATGGTAAAGCCAGTCCTAAATATTTACTCGACTGTTTGCAGAAAACAAGCTAAAAATGAGTAAAAGATGATTAAAAACAGGAATAAATATTTACTGAAATGTTTTTCTAATTAATCCTACTCTTGCAACAACTTCAGTAACAGTAGCAGCTGCCAGTCCATGTACTTATCATGCAAGTAAGATCACTATAGGTTTCACCAAGACTTAAACATTTGTAGAATGGTGTCCAGCTGTACTTTCCTAGGATGAATGTACCCTGTTGGTTAATATTTTCAAATTTCCCAAAACATGTAACAGAACAGCAGGCAACATTGGAGAGTTGACGGCAATATCATTTGACTACCAGTGCCCTTTCAGATCTATAGGTACACCTTCATTGTACAAATGCATAATACAGGGAGCTGCATCACTGAACCTGATGACAAGTCTACGAAGGAAGCAATCACCATTTCTTTGGCTGTACCAGGAAAACAGGCATATGGGAGAGACTCATTACTGCTTTCACCAGCAGGGGTTCACTCAAGTATTGCCAGCCTTAAGAAATTCATTAACATATGAGTACAATCAAAATGATAACAAAATACAGTGCCTGGGTTGATAAAGTCATATGTCTCTGGGAGCAGATCCTTTAAGGGAAGTAGAAAACTTCTTAAGGTGAGATGTATCTTCATAGGCTGGAGTGCAGCTGGACAGACTTGAATCAGCAAAGATCAGAGAGAAGGCCCACACATTTTAAGAAGAACAGATTTTTACTGTGTGTTAGAAAGCATGTCAACAACCAGAGGGTGAATACAGGGTCTTTAATGAGACTGTTTCACTTGCAATTCAGATAGCGTATATTCTACTCCAGCCCAAACAGGCTTTAGGTTATGGTTTAGTCTGTGCAGATCAGCAGGGTTACACCCTTAATATCAGCTTCAAAGTGAGCTTAGTTTTTGTGCTTTACGTACATCAGTGGCCTGGTTAACTAGCTCCAAAAAATGTCATGAGCAAATGAAGAAAGTAAGAAAAGTCCATTATTGTATAGTCATGGCCCAGCCTACAAATAAATGGAGAAATCTCCCATAACAGGAATGTTTAAAAATAAAATCCTTATAACTGTAACCTGGCTGTGTAATTTATATGTATTGGGAATCTTTCAGCTGGCCAGAGATGCTATAATTATACTACAGGAATCTTGACTATGAATTTGGCATATCAGTTTTGAAAACATGCCCCAGGGTTTCCAAGCTGCCATAATTTTACTTGAGCAGTAATGGAATAAATGCAATCTAGATACACGTTGCTGTTCTTCAGCATAACTACTTCTTCAGGCAGATTTACCATAACGCACTCTGAACAGAAAAACTATGGCTCATTTACAAATGTAATTTCAATTGAGGATAGTTTTCCAATCTTCTTTCATTTGAGTCTCAATTGAACTTCTTCTCCTTTTTGATGGCATGATTAGACATTGTGAGAGCTGTTGCAGATTAGTCAAGCACAGAGAGAGTAAATTGGGAAGGATGTTTTATCAGTGCACGTCACAATATATGAAAGCAGATGTGTATGCTCTGAGCTGTTCCCTCAAATTACTGTTATGGAATAATTTAGCCCTTTTGATTCTCACAGATTACTGCTTCCACTGATCATGCTGTCAAAATCAAAGTGAGCACTTCATTCCGCTTTTATTCATGCCAGATCTATTTTGCTTTCATAATGAGCAGATATTACCACTGCACAAAGAGGATAAAGACATTCACAGTGATAGATAGGCGAGAGATTAAATGGGATCTTTATGACTTCTTCAGCCATCAGTTTTGACTGTGCGATAAGACGAGTCGAGTTGGGCACTGATTTGTTCTTTATTGGAGCCAATATTAGCATGAGCTTACCAGTGCACAGTCTGATAAAATCCATTTAAGGTGGAATCTGTATAACAATTCATGAGTTGCAAGAACTTCTGCTATAAAATGTGTCTTCAGCAACCTCTGCCAAGGAAAAATAAGCCAGTTCAGAATTATAACTCCATACTTTCTGGGACATTAATGAATTTATAATACTATGATTTAAGGGTCACATTGGGATTATGAACACTCCTGGAAACACATATTTAAACCTTTACTCTCAAATACCACTTTGTTGTTGTTCTGAGGGATGTTTGGGCAACCCCTTAAAAACCAAGACCCACCTGATCCAGCCAAGTTTTAGAAGTTGCATGGCACTGTTTCCCCACTTATCTTGGGTAAGGCTTTCCACCTGCCCCACAGTCCTCCAGTTCTTCAAGATGGCTTTGATTCCTGATGCTGTTCTCTGTTGTGATGTAATGCATCAGGATGTATCTTGACTTTAAAAGGCAAGCATCTATCCATTTATTCAAAGAATTGTTTGATCTTGTGTTGCCAACTATACGTCGTGCAGTCTTCACATGAATGTGCAGTAAGTAATAAAAGTATTGCCAACGTAAAACAATCTTAAGTAGGCAGGTACAGTAAGAGCAATGGAGTAGGATCATTCTGAATACACTGCCTTTAAAAATAAACAACTTCATAGCCACCTGCCAAAATTTCTTTTGTTTATTCAGCAATATTTTTCACTTTAAAAATTTAAATATGGAAAATTCTGAGTGGATTATCAGGGAACTTTAACATTCTAAGGAAATTATAGCATTTAGCAGGCTCTAATCCCAACCAGTAACTGGAATAATGTTTTTGTACCCTCCCAATGAATAAGACAAATCCTGAATTTCTGTAAAGAATATATTCAAATAAAGAATATTTTCAAATAAACACCTTAGGATAAAGCCATAAGTTTTATAGACAACTCAACAATATCAAGGCTGAAAAAAACATAATACAACCCAAACCTAGATAAATGAACTATCCAAAAGCAATGATTCACTTTACAGTATAAGTAATCTGTATTAGTAGACAAGCAAATGGAAAATTGACAATAGAAAAACACCCAGAGTTCACACTAAGCCTCAGAAGAATCGCTGAGCACTCTCATCACTAAATGAAGTCAAGGGAATCAACAGGTCCCTGTCATTAGCCATCCTGTATTTTCTCCTTATTTTAAGCTGTGTTACAGATTTGATATTTGGACCAAAGTTGCTAGCTATTTTTTTATAATTCACAGGTTTTCTGAGGAAAAAAGGCCTGATCTGTTGTTTAGTGTTAAGATAATAAGAAATCCACAGTTCTGAGAAAGCAATTGATGGTTTCAATTAAGTTAACATCATTCCTTTGGGCAGACAGTACAACCCCAAATATATAGGCAGTGCCCTCCACCACCTACTGCCCCAGATTAAGATTGACAAATGACAACCTTTTCTCATTCTGCCTTCTATTACCAATATCCTGTAGGTAACAGTCATAAACACTTTTCTTGTATTCATCCGTGAAAAGACAACTCCCCTGTGCTCTTAAATGACTGGGGATAGATGACCCTGTCTCCAACCCAGTCAACAGTGCTGACCAGAAGCAGGGCAACTGCAAGATACGTGTCTTCACATATTGTGGTAGGAGCTGCATTACAAGTATATGCCAGTGTAGAAGAACCTATCAAGAAAAAAACAACTATCAAATGGGTCACTGCACCTTGCTGTGCATATCTTAATGTTCCTTAGCACGTAAATCCATCTTGTCTTAGGTAATCAGGTAGTGAATTAAAAGAGCTCTTTAAAAGAATCCTGTAGTGGGAACATCTATGGGAATTAAATTTATACCAGTGAAAAACTTCTTGCTTAATTTGGCCTGACTTTTACTCATATGAAAGAATACAAATGGACCCAACATATGTGGTTTACCCATTTCTTTAAAAATCCACAGACGCCATAAATGCTTCAGATGCCAGTCCCTTTTAGCATGAAATTGAGGATTCCCCGCTGTGGTTATAGCAAGAGGCTGAAGAACACAGACAACGTTTTGGTTCTGTTGGGAAAGATACTTTGGTCTGCATCTCAGTGCCTTGAGTTTTATAATATATTCTTGCTTCTCTTTTTCTCTTTTACTTCCATTTTAAGTTTATCAGAGAGGCAACTCTCTTTAAGTACCTATAAAATCAGTACCACCTCTACACTCGTAGAATAGAATCATAGAATCATTTAGGTTGGAAAAAACCTCTAAGATCACCTAGTCCAACCTTTAACCTAGCACTGCCAAGTCCAGCATTAAACCATGTCACTAAGCTCTACATCTGCATGTTTTTTTTTTGAAGACCTCCAGGGATGGTGATTCAAGCACTTCTCTGGGCAGCCTGTTCTAATACTTCACAGCCCTTTCAGTGAAGAAATTTTTCCTAATACCCAACCTAAACCTCCCCTGGTACAGCTTAAGGCCATTTCCTCTTGTATTATCACTAGTGCTTGGGAGAAGGGACAGATCCCTACCTCGCTATTGCCTCACTATAGCCTGCTTTAAGGTAATTGTAGAGTGTGACAAGGTCTCCCCTGAGCCTCCTTTTCTCTAGGCTAAACAGCCTCAGCTCCCACAGCCACTCCTTATAAGACTTGTTCTCTAGACCCTACACCAGCTTTGATGCCCTGGCATGGGAGTCTGTGCTAACAGCCTTCCCAGGTTTACAACAGGCACAGCGGCACTGTGTATCTGGGCATGTTTCAGATGGAGGACAGCAGCCATGAGTGCATGCAGGTCATCCCTGGGAGCCTTCAGGCAGCTGGCCACAGCACTGGGAGAATCACCGCTAACAACAGGCTCCTGTCAAAGGCATTGCCATGACCACAGCTGAGAACATCTGGATTAACTAAAGCTTAATTGCAATGACATTAAGAAATGGTAATGATTCCTGACATTAATGAATTATGGGCTAGTGCCATTCTCAGAAGAACATCTTTTCTTTGCTAAAGTTACCTTAAAGAGCTAAGGAATCACATTAAGAGGGGATATGACCCATTATTCCAGCTAAAAATCAGGCTACTCAAAATAAAATATCACACTGAAGGATTAGTGGCCTTTACTGCAGGTAGGTATATGCCATATGCTGAATGTTATACCTAATCGATGCTGCTTTTTCTAAACTAGATCTTAAAAAGAGATATTTGTAAATAGAAACGTATCCAAAGACCAGGGAAACACAACTTTCATGGACAGGGTATTGTCAACAAACCTGAGAGTCTTATAGAAAAGGGATGGGATGAGTTATTTTTGTGCCATTTTACAATTCATAAGAGTTGAAAGCAGAGGAAAATGGGAAAATATGGCATTGTGTGTTAATACAAATATTTCTGAAGCTATAAGTGTAGCTTCTCATTCAAGTTTTAAAATAAAAGAACCATTAAAGCTATAAGGATATGGCAAGAACTGAACCACAACTGATCATGTCAACGAATATGCTTCCTTTGTAACAGAGGTAAGATGTCCAGGGCCTAAAGCATTGGAGAGAAAAATTGCTTTTGTGCTTGTGTACATGAAAGAAATAGCCAAAAGATCAGACTAGCAAATAGGAGAGCAAGAACACACACCAGCTTCATGAGTACGTAGCCCTCAAGAAAGAGAGTTTGTTGTTGCCCAGGTGTTACCCTAGAGAGGTTTGGAGTGATGAAAAGAAACATCAGCTCCTGTTGCCTGGCTCCTGCCCAATCCAGGGACACCAGACAGTGCAGCCTTTGTTTGTAGACTGGAGCAGAGATTCCCATAGCCCAGTCACTTCTTTATTATCTTTACAGGAGCCATCCACAGAGCCTTGGTGGAGTGCTGAGAACAAAAAGCCTCGATAGCAGATGCACAGTCAAGGTGGGTCCCTGCGTGGGACAGGCACAGGCAGTGACAGGGAGACACCGCCAGAATCACCAGATGGGGAAAGAGATGCCACTGCCTTCCCATTTCGTCTCCTCTTTGTAGCAAGTGTGTTACCAGTGACACCTCCATCGCACTCCGGGGAGCCCATACCCCCATAGCATCAGGGGCTGGGGGCTGTGCCATAGGGCAGGTACAGTCACAGTGCCTTTGGGCAGCAAGACAACCTAAAAGGAGAACAATAGATTAAATTTGTGATGAAGACTCTCATGAAATTGTGTGAACAGTCTGTTTTGGGTTGAATTTGCTTCCATTTTGTATCTGGCAAAGATGGCACTCATAATTGCCACGTTGTTGTGCCTCTCACAAAAGGCAGGGGTGATGGACAGCACAAAACCACTGTGCCTTTCACTCCAAAGATGCCTCCCCATCCTTAGCTGCGGAGCATGGGCAAACTGCTGTGAACAGCATTGTTTAGCTGGTATTTGAATGACTCTTTGGCCATTTAATAACCTCTCCTGCTCCCCGATTTAAGATACTGTCACAGTTTTAAGTTTTAACAGGGGAGGAGCAAAGCCACTGTAAAAGTAAAAATCAAAATGCTTCAGAGGACTAGAAGATGAAAGGAAGAAAATCAACTGTTCCTGGTGTTAACTTCAGTGGCAGTAAATCCCCTTCTTTTTTCCAGTATTTTTTTCCAGAAATAATTTACAGTCCAAAACGTATCTCATGGCATACAAATCAATCTGTATTGAGCCTGCCTGCCATTAGAGAAGGTCCATGGGGGAAAAAAAGAAAAAGGGTCTGTAAATAGACAGTTGCACTGTGACACATTTTCCCCTTTGAAGATGTCTGCTATTTACGCCATTCACAAAGTTTAAATAAAAGCCTAGCTTGTCCTTCTGACGATGGGCCCCATTTTGCAATAGGGCCAATGGGCTACCAGAGCAGAAGATCTGGCTCTGGAGTTGTGTGAATGTGTTCAGCTTGGTCCTGAACTTGCAGCAAGCCAATTAACAGCATGCCAATTAACACCAGGAAATGGCCCCCAAAACAAGGCCATGCCGTTTCACCCCAGATTCCAGACCAAAAGAAGCTCCCTTTGGTCCGACTAGTGCATTTTACATACTTTGATGAAGTTTCCACCTTAAGGATTGTGGGGAGGAAAAAATAGAAAAGCAAATTGCAGAATGTAGACTGAAGTACTTGCGATCCTTGTGACAAATACTAATGTATAAATCAGCAGCCCAATCCAGGCCCGGGCCGCTGATCATGTTCTTTGCTGAAATGTCACCTGTTCCTATCTAACGATTTGCATAATGCAAAGCTTCTCACTCGTAAAATACAGATTAAGAGGGGAAGCAAAGAGTCATTCTCGAACCATGGAGCCATTTCAAAACGATGAAAAAAAAAAAAAAAACCAGTCTTTACTATTAACCCTGTCATAGCCAGATACTTTTTCCCCCCTTTTTTTTTGCAATGGAAATGATAGCTCCATTTTGAAAGAAAAATAATCAGTTAAATTCAGCCTTGGCCTTTTTATTTGTTTGCCTCAATTCCATTAGACTCTGAAATTCAATGTGAACAGAAATAAAATAATTAAACCACATAACACTGAAACTTCAGTGAAAGTAGCTGTCTACTGACAGATTCCCATTAACTTCAATGGAGGAGGCTCTAGTAGCCATTTTGGGGAAGTTCCTTTATATATTTACCCAGACTTTTAAATTTACCATAAGGCTTTTGTCTCACTGGCAAACTTCTTTCTGCATACCGTTGTGACAAGCAAGATGGGAGCACATGCTGATGCCACCATGTCCTGCATTTGGTCACCTGCAGAGCAGCAGTGAGGGATTTTCGGAGGAATGGGTTTTATTTCGGCATTCCTCCAACCAGGCTGCCAGCACCCAAGCCCATTAACCTCCAGTGAATGGTTCAGAACTTATCTATTTTCCTGTGGTCCCAACCAGCACGTTGCTGAAGTCTCCTTGCTTTCTCTGGCAAGAGAGGGGATTTAATATATCATGCCAAGCTTTCTGCACCCTGCTGAACTGTTTCCTCTGGAAGGCTGCATTTACTCACCACTGGTTAAGCAGTTTCCTGTTTTCTTTCTCAAGTTTGCTCATTCCAGGGGAAAATAAATAAATAAGCAAGCCTGTCCACACTAAAATGCAATCATAATCGATAAACCGCAAAAATTTCTCATTATCACACCTATGGGCAGGAGGAGCAACCATGCTACTTGCTTGACTAAGAACTGGGCCAATTACTTTAGGGTAAGGCAGAAAGCTTTGAACTGTTAGATTTTTTCTGCTTACTCAGAGATACTTTTCTGATGATATAAATCAGAACAGGAATATGAGTTTAGAAGTAACCTGAAGTTGTAAGCGATGTTAGCAAAGGAAGTGTGATAAAACTTGTAACATTTAAGGTCACCTAGAAACAAAAGCTCTTATGTGCTGCTGGAAGATGAGTTTAGGCATAAAATTCAACACTGATTTCTGCACGTTGTGGGAATCATGAAATGTGCTTTCCAGAAAATCTCCTGAGTCCATCTCCTCCTTATGTATAGGAGGAGCCATCCCACAGAAGGTTACTCACTTCCTTGCTACTTGTTTTCATAAAACTTGTCAGAAATTTCTGTGACCGTATCAAATTAGTCAGTGTTGTCCAAAAATTGTGACAAAAAATCTGCTGAACATAAGCACATGAAGAAACACTGCATACAGAACAGGATTTTACAGAAACAAGGTTAAATATGGGAAATAAGGAGATGCAGCTAATGAGAAGTAAACAGAAAGAGGACATGATAGGCAAATGAGAGAATTTCACACAAACTTAATTATAGATCAAGTCAAAGGACGGGAAGCATATCGTTGTTTTTTCCCTCCTTTGTCTTCTCATCTCATAGTTGATCTTCTTTCAACATCTAGTCTAAAAAAAAGATGCTTTCTGAAGTCAAGAGCAAGAATATAGGGCTCAGAGGAAAGTAACTTGAAAGACAATCTAAGTTTGAAGCACTGATAGCCGTGAAGGGTGGCAAAGGCATGTTGCTTTGTAGTGTTTTAAATATTACAGGTACAACACTTGTACAAACATTGACAAAAATTACTGGGAACATTTTTCTTATCATCTCCTCTTCCAGATACTTTTATTGTACTGATGTGGCAGAGGGAGGCAGAGAAAGGTGAGAACAATGCCAAGAAGGGACAGCCTCCCATTACACCTGCACTTCTCCATCCTTCATCATCACTTTTTAATCTGTTAGCAATTCTTTTCCTGTTCTCATCTTCACTATTGAAAATCTTGTCGCTGTTCACCCCATTGTGCATCCTCTTCCCAGAATCTATATCCTGACCAGTAGGAGAACAGACTAGATGGTCTAATGGGTCTTTTCCATCTCACAATCTGTGATTTTTGTCTTTATACAGTACTTCATTCCCTGTTTCCCCTTCCATCTCCTTCTGCAAATTGAGACTGGCTGAGGGGAGGTTTAAAAGAGAATGAACTGTCACTTAAACTCTCTGTATCACTCAGTCATTCTTATAAACAGGGATCTCATATGGGTTCAGCTCTGTCACAAAAGCTAAGTCTCTAAAAATTTCTTGATATTCAAGATGTGCAGAGTAAATTACAAAGAGCAGGTTTGTCCATGAATATTTGTCTTTCAAAACTAGTATTGTTGCTCAAAATGCTTGCAGCATGCATATGAACACACATGTACACACACACACAGCCTTCAGAAGCTTCAACAGTTCCGAAAAAAGCAGCAGCACTGTCCAGCATCTTTCTGTAAAAACAAAACAAACCAAACAAAAAAATGTGTATTTTTTTATGTAAGGGTTTGTATTTCATAAAGAAAACTATTGGGTTCTGTAGCCTGACCTGCAGGTCACATAAGGAATTACATGCCAATGACTTCTCTGGAGACGGGCTAAATTTTCAAATCTGAGTTCTGTTCAAGACTTTCTTAATTTCTGCTTCATTTTTAGGATAATGGACTACCTTGCTACAATGGAAGAATTCATTCCCAAGACCCATACTGATGCACTTTTTAATAGGGTCTGCTATGCTAATTCTGTTCATCCCACATCTGAAATTGAGCACACCATAGCCACACTTAATTTGCACAGGCCTCTTTAATTGACACCCCTTAACTTCACATAGAGGCTACCTCTCATTTATGTCCGACATGGGCAAAGCACAGCAAGGTCCACAATACACCTGGGCAGGAATTGTGTCATTAGCTGTGTTGCTGACTCACTGGTGCAATTCCACTCTTGGATAATCAATGGCAAAGCATCAGTAAGTATCTACTTCTGTTGAGTATTACAAAGCTCCAAAGCAGTAAAGTACTGAAATACAGGTTTAAGTCACAAAGTTAATTGCTGAATTGGGAGCAGAACAGGGCAATGCTATCCTACATCTCTATGGCATTATTTTCCCAAAACAAGAAGTAGACTTTTACATTTTCTGCAGCATTACATAATATATTCCTTCCTGCTTCTATTCTACTGATATTTCTAAACCCTAAATAATAACCCTAAATGATACTCTAAATGGTATACTGACATTTCTAAGCCCTAATGCTAAAAATATCATTGCCATTGCTCAGACCATTTTCATCTTATTTTATAGTGATATCTAGGATTATCATTCTTTCTCCACTTACATCTATCCAAGTTAAGCATTCTTTTGCACAAGCTGTCTAAACAAAATAATGGTAATAAAATTATTACTGATTGCTGTGCTTGAGCTCAAGCAAAAGGTGAGCTGCTTTCCTACTCTATGGAGAATTCTATTAATCTTCAGAAAAAAAAAAAAAGATGGAGAAACAGACATTGGAAGAGAATAAAATGGGTTTTAGGTTCAATGGGCATTATCTGAAATACTTAATAACTCCAGTATCACAACTCTTTGGTTATAATTCTGTCCAAAAGAATATATGTGATATGATCATTCTTTCTCTCTTTTTTGACAACAATTGATCAAGAAAAGTGAGTGATTTTCCCCTCCAGTTCTGTCCCTCTGCTTCTGTCTCATGAGAACATTTCCTTTGCTCATTCTCACAGCTGAGATTATGGTCCTGTTTCTAATCAGTTACAGGATGCATTTGTCTGTCTTGAAGTGGACTTATGTGCAAGATAAATAATAACACTATTTATTTTCTGTGCTCTGCTACAATAAAGAAATCAAGTTTACAGAAACATCATGTAATGATCAGTTTCTTTCTTATAAACATCTAAAAGGTAAGCTTATTATTATTTTATTGAAACCATAAAAGGAGTTTTCCTACAGGCACTTCTTACATTTTCTAGGATATGAAAATCTGCATTAGACAACTTCCTGAGGTACAAAACTGCATGGACCTGAAGGGTAGAAAATATTAGACAGAGTGCCGTGCCCTAGATGAGTTTTAAAACATCTGATATTAAAAGCAGCACATATCATGCTCTTTCATATAGCAAAACTTAAAATATATCAGAGGTAAAAAAGATTCTGAGGTCAATTCCATTGTGTTTTCACTAAACACCTCTAAGGAAAAAAAAAAAAAAAACACAATAAGAAGCAGGAAAAAGCAAGCAAACAAACAAAAAACAGTTTTTGCCCTTGATCTTCCCTTCAGTGTAGGCAATCTGCTAGAATTTGCATTTTACACTTGGGGCCCACTTCCCTTCCTCCTGCCTGAACCACTCACCCCCGCTGCAGAAGTCAATGGGCATTCGGTGTTCCTTGCTGAGCCAAAATTGATTTGTGTGTGTTTCAGAGGCTTATAACTCAGCTCTTCACCGTGTAAATAAATTGACAACTTTTCCAAACTATGAACAGCCAGCTTTCTTCCTATCACCTTAGATAATGTATATATGTGATATATGCTTATCATCAGTGACTTACCTGTTAAAAACAAAAGCATGAAAAAAGTCAAAATTCAAGATTTTATGTCTGTATAGATAATACTGAGGGAAGTAAATCCATGATACTCTGATCCCTGGCACTCCTTTCTCACTAGCCCAGTAGTCATCCTGCCTCTGTTTTGGTGTGGTTTCCTGGAGCTCAAGTTGTTGCAAGATCTGTTTTCAAGCAACAGTACTCTTAAAGGAGTATGGTGTAGTTATATTACATTATATTGCGGTGCAGTTTATATATATAAACCATAGCAGTTACTTTTTCATTTTAGATGCTTGTTTAAGATATCTGAAAGGAGGGAAGGAAGAATTTCCTCTTTAATATATTCAGAGCCACTCTGTGGTGTCTCTTTGGATATCTCCTTCCCCCTCTCCTGGGAGCCAACAGAGGCTTGATGTCTCAATGGCATCCATGTGTTTAGAGCTGCTCTCATCATACCAGGCACTACCATCCCATGTCCCCCCCATAAAGCAACACAGAGACCTCTGCAGACTTTCCTTTGGCTTTAATTATAAGCTTTTTTCAGACTGAGGCAATCTAGTTATTCTTTGTTTAGGCTCCTGGTTCATAACACGGTCTCCTGGATGACATCTGAAAAAAAATAATAATAGAAGTTAAATAAAATAAAAAGAATAATTAGAGAGAGTGAAGACAGACTGCTTTTTCAGTCCAGTTCCACAAAGTCAGAACCTAGTGACGTTTTTAGCATTCTTCCAAACCAAATGAGACACTTATCCACCTGTAACACAGTCAACAAGGGTAAAAATTTCCTACAGCATATCTGAAATACAGGTTCACAATGCAGAAGGTAATGAGTGGATTTCCAACTTGCATAATAGTTCTAGGTAAATAAATAAATAAATATCATAATGCTATAACCTTGTTATAAATGTCCTTTTTTATGAATATTCCATGCAACATATTCTGGCACTGCCTTGGCTCAATAAAACCTCCATATGGGATAAGTTTAACATATAACATCAGAAGATTATTACTATGTTTCAAGCTAAACAAGTGTTTTATTTAATCAAGGTCCAAGATTTTTTCTGGGTTTTTATTTCTGTTGATGCAGGAGAGGCACAGTGGGAGTCAGGCAAGGCAAGATGCTTCTGAGTGAATGGAGCTGCCCACACCATTTCAGTCAATAACCGAGTCATTCATTTGCTCTTGTTATGGCCTAAGGAGGGCAATGGGCACATCTGTGGCACAATTCATAAGTGCCTGCAACAGGTTTGATAATCCATGCCCTGGAAGTGCCTCTCCAACAATTCTGCAGGTGGGCCATCTCCAGTGCAGGTATCTAGATGGCAAATTCCAACACAAGGTGAAATTACTGGCACCCGTGGTCACTGAAGATGTTATCTCATCTGTAATGAGCATCAATAATTTAGGTTGGCTTGTGCATAAATTTGATCTAATATGTCTGTGTTTAAAGCCAATTTAATCAAAGGGTGGAAAATATGGGTTTTCTTAAATCAGTCTAAAATGTCTCACATTTTCTTACCTGTTTCAGGTGCAGGCGTCTGTGCCAGCACGATTTTTAGCTCTGTGCAAGATTAAATTTGTCCCTCAATTAACACCTCTGCCAAATCCTCTTGAAGTCAATGAGAGCTTTTTCACTGACTTCATTAGATTTTGGACCCACTCAAATCCTTCTTCAGTTCATGACCTGTAATGATTCCAGTAGGCTCCAGTGGAGCAGTACGTTGAGTACCATCACCCATACACAAACACACATGTTCAACCCTCAGTGCATTCTCTGAGCTACTATTTGTTGTTTTCCTAAAACATGGTAAAAGTGCCCCTCCAGACACAGTGAAAAAGGTGAAGAGGCTGGAAATAAGTTGGCACTTATTCTTAATTGCTTTGATTTTCCTCCCATTCAGAGGGAGATCCCACTGGCAGCTTAAGAAGTAAGACATTTGCATTTGTCCCCCAATTGGATTTTGTTCACAATTGGGGAAAAAAAAAAAAAAAAAAGTTTTCCCTGAGAATAAAATTGCACATTGGATGTACCTTGAGGAGTTGTTGAATAGTTGTTGAATACACTCTCTTCTTTCCTTGGATGTGTCTCTGTCCAGGCAGCACTGCACACACTTGTGTGTTCAGGCAGCCCCAAGACTGGCTCAACTCCAGATCTCCCATCCTGGGGGCTGCTCGCTCCATCACTCAGGACCTGCCACAGGCACATGCCGAACTCATCTCTGCTCAATATGCTCTGTCAGGGGGACAACACAGCATGAGATATTTTTTTTGCCCTGATCCCCCACAACTATAGGGAAAAGAACACAGGGGTTAGTTATAACAGAGGAAAGGAATGACTAAATATGCCTTAAGAAGGCATGGTGGGACCATCCATCCCACAGGGTGGACAGAACAAGATACAGAGAGAAAAATCTCACCCTGAGCTCAGTCACAGCCAAGTCAGCATCAGAAAAGTCACAGCACGTTAGAGCAGGTTTGGAGACACTCCTTCAAAACACAAACTTTGCTGCTGACCTACAGGAATGGGATGACACATCCAAGCAGTCGGCACTGTAGGTGGAAGGGGAATGAGCAAATAAGGGCTTTGTCCACTATGGAAAGCAAATGGTGAAGAAAGAGCTAGAAAGAGAAGAACATCTCGGTTTGTGCAAGAAGACTGTACAAGCCCCAGTGGGCAGAGCTAGCACAGAGGTGTGGAAGACAAGGAGGGAGGAGAAGAGAAGGACTGATCCTGGCAAGGAGTGGAGACCGTGCTCAGCTTATTTATTCCCCAAGCTGCTGGGGAGGGAAAGGGAAAGCAAAGAGAAGGGAAGATGCTTTGCCCTGGGTCTGGGGGAGCAGGAAGGCGCAGGAGGGAGGTGGTTAACAGACCGCACTCACCAGGAATGGCAGTGACACCTGACTGGGAACTTGGGGAAAGAGTTGGCGGCTTATTAAAGCAGCCGGACCCTGGCTGAACCCCACGACTACACGCTAGGATTGCTGTGTGCCCCTTGATAACTCACAGCTGCTGATAAAGTCCACTGGTAATGGCTTTTTGCTAATGAGAAAAGTGCCGCTGATTATGACAAATAGCCTTGGACCAACAGGCTAAGCTGCTACATAGGCTCCCAATTGTCAGTCTGGGTGATTTTTGCATTTCATTATTTCTTTCCTGACGTCCTGGCTCCTTCTATCCTTAACATACTCCCAGAGCCGTGTGTCACAATTTTAATAACACTTCTTTATCTCAATTTTTCCCCCCTCTCTCCATGGGAGCTGGAAACAAAAGGCTGTTACAGAAATAATGTTTAACCCTGCTGGTGTGCTGCAGGAAAAGAAACCCCCACAGCTATTGTTCAAGAATTAAAAAGGCGTAAATATGGCACACAGAATCCACTCAGGCCTTAAAGACAGACTTTTAAAATACCTATTATTACTGTTATTTAGAGGCCTTTCATGTCTAGTTTCGAGGCCTGCCATGTTCCCTTTCCCTCCTCCTGTGACAAAGGTATAGCACATATCTAAGCACACGGGGTGAAACCTTGGGGGACAGTGGCACCATCTTGCTATTTTGGATGCCTTTTAATAGCAGCAGTATTATTTTATAAGGAAGAATTAAAAAAAACAAACAACCAAGGATTCAGAATAAACCTGTTATCTTGTTTGCAATTGTTTCCAAATGATCCTCTGTCCTTAAAAAAATGAGGAATGAAATCTGTTGTGTGAGTGAGCAGAACCAAGGCCATGCATGTCCTAAGGCTAGGTGTAAAACTGATTCTTTTTCTGCCTTTAAGCTCACAAATTAGCAGCAAATAACTGAAATTCACTGAGTTCTCTCCAGCCTGCATGTCACTAGGATTCATCAAAGATCCCTGCTTTTTTGAGGATACATGCCAGCCTAGGGCCCCATAGCTTGCAGATGGGTCTGATCCCACTGAAGGTTCCTTGTGTACCAGTTCGTGCTGCCTGCTGCAATGCTCATGTCCTGCTAGGGGCAAAAGGGTCAAACCACTGCCAAAGAAGCATCTTGCAGAGATAGCGGAGAAAGCAGGGGCAAGTGAGTTGTGCTGGAGCTCTTAAACTATTGTGTTTTCAGACCCTATTAGCCTACTTGTAAATGCAATACCCAGGATATGCAAAAGTGTTTCTGGGAGCAGAATTAAAGAGACAGACAAAGACGGTAACATAGGCGCTGTCCCCATCACCATTTCCTAGTCAGGCATCAGGAGATTTTAAAAGACAGAATGACCAGGAGAGACTGAAAAGAACGAGGAGCTAGATCCCAGTTTAGATTTTGGGATTTAATTGTACGACTGTTCATGTCTATCACTTACATTTCTCTTTGTCTGCAAGTGCAGACACTGGAATATCATTTGCTTTACAAGTGGTATAGCTACATTACATCAACACCATTAAAATCATTCAAATTGGAAAGGAAAATTGAGCTTAAGCCCTTCTTAGTTCCTCTATGATATATAACCTGTAACTACAGGATTCCTGTTTTGTTCTTTTAAGCACCTTGAGGAGTATCACGCTTTCTAAGCTTTGTCATCCTCAGCTGCAGTTGAGGAGAGATGAATCTTTAGTTATGTTTCCCCTTCTGTATTCTCTCCTCAAGCTTGTCTTAGAGAACTTACAAATATTGAAAAAAAATATTAAAAGGAAACAAGAAAATTACAGGATCTGTTTTGAGTTTGTTTGCTTGAAATCTCCTGTACCGACATCCTGAATTTTTAGTTGCATGTAAGATTCACCTTGAAAAAAAAAGCATACAAAACAGATAAAATTATCCTACCAAATCCACAAAATATATGTATAAAAAAATATCTTATTTACTAGAAAAATAAAATTATTTTTAACTTTATAACAGTACTCATTCTCTCATGTTCTTCAGTTTCGGTTTTGAACTTGATCATTATAAAGACGTTTGCAAGCTAGTTTTATTTGCTGTACAATTTCTGTGACTCTGCAGCAACACTCCATGGTCTTCATTTGATTCTTGAAAGGAAAGTTTGCTGGATAAAAACACCACACTCAGCTCACACAAGTAGCGTCAGCTGTGAGCACTGGTGCAAGATCAGAGCCAGAAAATTAATGCACAATCAATTCCAAAATCACTCGCAGAGCAGCAACCAGATAATAATCGCTCCTTTGAGAAGGAAACCTTCACAAGCTCCCACTATTTGTTCAAGACTATTTTGTTTTTTTCAAGACAACAACCTGCTGGAAGTCATCTTTCATCTTGGCTTCTCTATTTGCATGAGAAGCTATAGCTGTCACAATGAAACTCTCATGCACTTCTTCAGTTTTGAGTTTTACTGGATAATATTCCACCAACGCTGAATGTATATGTTTGTTTGATTGCTTTTTTTATACAAACAAACAAACAAAAAGTACCAGCCAGGCTCTGACTCCTAATGACAGTCTTTTCCCTTGTTTATGCCATTGGTTTCAAGTCACTTACTTGAGGAGTGGTCCCATTACATTGAATCTACAGGGCCTGTATATTAAAAAAAAATAAATCCCTCCTGTTCCCCTTCAGCTAACCTCCAGCCTGCTTTTCTTCCTCCAAAACATCGTCTTTCTTCATCCCTTACAAATGTCTGGAAAATGCCTAGAACAGCATGGTTGCCACTGTCAGTAACGTGAATATGACCACAATAGAGGTCATGCTTAAAAAGTCTCTGCCAGCTGAAGAGATTTTAACATTTCAGTCAGCATCTATATCGTGAGCCAGATTTTGCTGCTGTTAACCTGGCAAGTTACAATTATGTCTAAGTAAATCCTTAGCAGCATCTAGAAATTTTATAGTGTATGAACCAGAAGACATCTAACCTTAACAGCAATAACAGAGAAATGTTACTATTGTTCATTAATTAAAAAGGAATTAAAAATTGTGATTTTTCAGGTTGTTCTGCTTTTTAACAGTATTTGCAACATTTTTTTTTATACTCAGTTTATTCATGGAGCTTTTTGTGACTTGACAGATTTTTGTGTCTGGCAAGGTATTTAATCTCTCCTGCACAGTGAAAGCACTTCCCAAATTTCAGGTTTGGCTGCTGGAAATGTGAGGGCATTGTTTCTAAAGAAATATTTATATGTTTAGGTCTATTGACCATTTATACCATTATTTAAAGGGGTCACAGAAGAGGGCAGTGGTTATTAAAACAGAGAGGGTGAGCGAAAGCAGAAGAGAGGCAGAGGGAGCAAGAGGTAAGAAACTCATAATGGGATTTTTCATGTGGAACGATCATTTTATCTAATACGTCTGAAAATGTAATCCATTACTACTAATTACCATGCTGGCACTGAAATACGGGATCACACTTCCTCCAGATCCAGATAGGGGCCCAAATCTCCGCGCTCATTGTTCTTCCCATCCCACCTCGCCTCCCTCCCCTTCTGTTTCTCCAAGAAGAAATTCAGGCCCTCGGACATTAGTGAGGAAGGGCCCGAGGTCTCCCTATCGTCCTAAAGCAGAAGCTAAACAATATTAGCCAATCATTTTTGATAGATGAAGCATGGAAATTAGTTCCAGAGTTTAACTGATAACTGAAACCACACAGTTACATTCCATTATGGCAGCCTTAATTGATGAGCTCATTAAGCCCATTATTAGAGAAATTGATTTCAAATAGGCACTTAAAACTGGCTGGCAAAAGAAAAAGGTGAAGAGATACCGTACAATGTGAAGAAAGTAACTAAAATACATAATGAAGCAAGTAATTTTATAGGTTTGTTTAATGAAAGCCTCAAGAGCATATTAGTTGCTGTGTGGATTTTAAACACTCATTTTATGTACTAATAAAGCTCGCGTCCATTATGGGAGTTCTGAATGCTTCCAATCTTTAATGCAGCTCTGCTACTAATTAATTAATTAACCCCAGCTGAAGCAATCAATTAGTCATGCAGAATCGACACTTTAAAGGTCTATCAGGTAGCACTGGGTAGCAGCACAGAACAGTGAAAGCAAAGTTTCTTTTTTAATTATTATTATTTTGCTTTTGGCATCACAGAAAAAAAAAGAAAGACAGGACTAAAATTTAAAAGCTATCTTAGCAGCATAGTAAAGAAGGTGATTAACACTTTGACCTTAGATTATTTCAGAGGATAAAACAGTGGAACAGCACAGGGAATTTTAGAGATGATTTGGGGTTGGAGATGCACAACATGGCCAGTTAATTTTGGATATGTTTGTCTCGAGCAGATGCTGCTGCTCAGAGTAAATGCATACTGCTGCAGGTTTCTGGGCAGCTGCATGGAAGCCCATTTTTACACCTTGAGGCTGAGAAAGTAAGCGAATGCAGCAAATATAGTAATAATAAACCTCCTGAGAGCAAATCTTCAATTTATAGTGCTTATTTGGGAAAACAAAAGCAAAAAAAAAACAAACCACAGTCCCTGTGGTATTAACCCCTTTTGTGCCTTTCAATACCCTCCTTCTACCTTCTCTTGAATGTTAAAATGTAGAGCCTATGTTCAAAAGGCACTGTATAAATGGTCCTTCATTAAACAAAGCTCATCATCCATGACCGATTAACCCCAGTTGTAAAGTGAGATTGCTGTCTACCCAAGCTTACGTGTGGATGAGCTGCTTCGCTGGGAGACTGAACTGAGGGGCTTTTCTCTGGGGTATTTTTGGAGGAGCAGCACAGAAGATTTCAATGAGGAAAAGGTTATAAAGAAAAGGAGTGAGCGAGACTATATTTCTTCTTTAAAGGATGCATGATTGTTATTATTATGGTTGTTATTAGTAGTACTTTTTATTAGTAGTAGTTCTTAAACTGTTGAGCTTGGCCAGCTTGCTGGTATGGTCCTGAGGACTCTTGGCAGGATGTCTCTTCTTGGTGGTATTGGAGTCAGCAGAACAAACTGATCAAAATTCACTCCTGATAAATGCAGGAACATAGGATTTTGATTTCAACCTTGAAATAAATAACATTTATTTGTTATTTTCAAGGGAGCTCGAAAGTATGCTTAGCCCCTCTTGGCTTATTCTTGGCAGTTCTCGTTCAGCATGGGTCCTTCTGAGGCTGCATTTTAAGGTGCCCATGCTCTCCCTGTGACCTGTTCAATGAATTTAAAGTCCCTGTCCAAGAGTGGGATCCATGCACCAAGGGCTGGGCACCTAAACTGCTAGGCACTGCAACGTCTAAGCATAGGTACTCAAGTCCTTTATTGGCTCTTGGATTTCATTCACAGAATTGGCAGATATGGTCAAAATTTGCTGGTGACAAAAAGCTGGGAAAACTATTCATATGAAGAATGCCTGGAGCATCATAGAGACCTGCCTGAAACAGTGCAAAATACAATGTTGTGGTCAAGGGATTAATAACAAGAGTTTCTTCTAAAAGAGGAAGATAGTCTGACAGAATCTTTCCTTGGATGGAAAGACCTGGATGAAAATTAGTCCCAGCATGATTGATGGGGCGAGTGCCCATCTCTAACAATTTGCTGGCCAAAGAAAATGTGATTCTAGACTGCATCAGACAAGACATTTTTTAAGCAAAACTAACAAAGTATTGGGTACACAGACTTAGCACCATACTTTAAGTTAAAAAAGGAATATAATTCGTAACACCACATTCAGAAAATATAAATTCAAAGTGAACCGAGACACTGAAAAGCTATGAAGATATCTTGAGAAATGGAGGCCTTTCTTTTTAAAAGAGCTTTGCTTGCTTAGCCCGGTAAAATAAAGGTTGGTATGTAATATAGATCTATCTATAAATATATCAACGGAGCATCCTCTCCAGCATGCAGAAAAGCTATATAAGCTAAAAGGTAAAGCTGGCACAACAGCAAATGCATATGAATAAATAATATCCAAATAATAAAATTCAAATTGGCCATAAATAAATTTAGACTGAGAATTAGAAGAAATCTACCATCAGAGGTGTGAGATTTCAGAATAGCCCTCAAGTAGGGAAAGACAGAAAAGGGAATCTAAAAGATTTCAGGAGGAACATTAAATTATGATGATTTATGATAAAGTAAATACTACCTGGTTGTCTCTTATATGTCTCCAACAGGATTCCCTTTCATTTCCTTTGAGGGCTAGGCTTGCTGCATACAAGTCAGGTGGGTTTTCTGAAACTCCCGTTGCTATGTGTATGTGCAGATGTTGAGATCCATGAGCCTAAGGGATCTATTATGCAATTAAAGTATCAGCAGAGGTCTGGTTATTGCAATGATATTATCGAATTGGTAAAGTCACAGACTCAGATGGATTCAATTCTGTGAAAGACTGGATGATTCATATACCAAAACCACACAGGTAAAAGGTCTCTTAGTACATAGTAAAAAAGGTAGTATTAACTGAAATCCCCACATGCCAAAAGGAGAGCTTCTTCAAAAAGCAGGACCAGGAGGTAGTCCCACACTACCCCAAAGCACTCTCCAATATGTTAACAGTCTGAGAAAACACTTTTAAGATGTGCAGATTCCCAAAGCAAAATGCAGATTCAGGGTATCAGTAGTGACCAATTTTACAGCTAATCAGAACTGTGCAGAATAGAGGCAGGTTGCCTGCAGAGAGTCCATACTGACTTTATCTTGCTCTACTGCAAGGCTGGAGTTGTGCAGCTTTTTTCAGTTTTGTTTCCCAGAACTCCAAGCAAAAATATCATCACTTTACCTGCATATCTCATTTTGCTTTTGACAAAGTAATTATTGTTCCTTGGGAGCAATCCATTCTCCACCCTGCTGGTGCATAAGCTATGGTTTTACTAAGAATGGGCCTTTTTTAACTTAGAAATGGTGAACATATCCATTCATCAAGAAAAAAAATATTTAAAGTTTAGACATGTTGAGATCAGAATGAAAATAAAGTAGTACATTAAGAAGAGGATAATGAAGGGCAAGTGAACATTACAGCCATAAGGGCACTGTTAGAATAAAAGTGGTCTGAGATGGTTCACTTTGCACTGAAATAATGTAGGAGCAATCGCACCATGAGTGAGAAATTCTTAGGGTAAAGGCAGAACTCATCAGCTAATGGATTGTAAGCCTGAAACTGCTACCACAGAAATGAGCATGTGCCTATGTCCCAGCATCGAATGAAACTAAGGAACTATAAGTGCAAGCCTTGATGGCACTAAGGGAGAAACAGAAAAGAAAATGTAGGCTGTAAATACATTAAAAAAATAATAAAGGAGAGAAACAACTGAACATAAAGGTATAATTTAGAAACAAAAAGAAGGAGTAATGCCAAACATAGGACAAACACCACCAAATCTTATCAGGGACTGATTAGTGCCTGATTCATTCAAATCCTTCATCTGTGAGAAGCCACTAGGGATATGAATCCAAGCAGATCAGAATCAGTTGAAATATTAACTCAAATACAACGACATACAACCTCTAAACATCCTGATTAGGAGCTGCCTGTTCACATGGTGCAGAGAATGAAGCCTAAGACAATCATGTTTCTGATTTCACGCAAGTTTTAGAGCTGTGTAATTCCAATGGCTTATCCAGACTACACAGACAGAATAATTGCTGTTTGGAAAAGAATAGAAAATGACATCTCCTCTGTTAAAATTTTCTTTTTTCAGCCTCCTCTTTTTTTTTTTTTTTTTTTTTCCCCAATACTCTTACATTTGATATCAGCAGTTTTGGAAGATTCCCTTCATCAGCTGAATTGAAAATATAAATGGATCCAATTTCATTTTGCTGTGTAAGACACGACAAAGAGTGCACCCAGTGTTGACCACTGTCCCACCAGCACAGTGTTCCATCCTGAGCTGTTTGCCTGTGCTCTTCGTCTGTTGTGAATTACTTCAGCCTGTGAAGGAGCACACTTCAACACGTGACACAGCTAATCACCATTTATTTATAGAAATCAGTCCAAAATTAAAGGGAAAATATCAGGTTTTAGTCAGCTGAGCCCCCTTACAGTCCAGGAGAAACTTCTTACATCCATAGCCATGCAACACAGCACGTCCCTCAGGGAGGCTGAGGACCAGCTCCCCACAGCAGCCAAGCTCACCGCTGTTCATCTGGGGGCCTTCTCTCTCTCCAGGTAGAATCAATTTGTTCTCTGGCTTGGTACCAAGCTGTGATTTCTGGTGTGTTAGTTGTTAATCACCACTGAGTTTCTGGCTGAGGTTCATAACGTGCAGGTTTTTCCTCTGGGAAGCAAGGCTCTGCTTGGTGTCCTACAACCAACCAGCTTCTTGGAAGCAGAGTCACTTTAAAACATGAGTATTTCAGAGAAAAATGAAGGTTAAACACTGGAAATGATGTTACATTTGCTGTTTGATTACTTTTCCCCAGCTGTGGTAAACTTTACAGTACACCTGGTCTTTCTTTGTGTCATCTTGTCCACTCACACATTTTCCAATTGATGTTTCCTTTAGTCTCCACTTTGCCCACAAAAATTAATACACTAGGCTAGTGTGAAAGACTTGATTGAATAGGTTTCAGACCACAGGATGGCCAACACTACTACATGAGCTTCTCCACTGCCATCAAAACAGTCCAACCTGGCAAGTCCATGTACCCCATGTACCACCATCCTCTCACTTACCTATTCACCAAGACAAATTAATTGCAAACACCAGTATAAACTCATGTCCCCTGCTGACCTTTAGCCATTATTGCACACTTGCAGTGGCCTACACATGAAGTTCCAGATGAATATGAGAACACACTTCTTTACCGTGAAGGTGACAGCACACTGGAACAGGTTGCCCAGAGATGTTGTGGAGTCTCCTTCTCTGGAGACATCGCAAACCCACCTGGATGCTCTCCTATGCAACGTGCTCTAGGTGACCCTGCTTGGTGGGGTGGTTGGACCAGATGATCTCCAGAGGTCCCTTCCAACCTCAGCCATTTTGTGATTCTGTGATGTCCACACCTGGGGTTTTGCTGTCACCTATCAGTCACCCAGGATGTGTTCTGGGGCACAGAGAGGAGACTGACAGCAAGAGATGTTTCCTTGGGATGGGAACCATCTCCAGACTGTAGCTGTTCCTGGACTGTGATCCCAATTTTGGTACAATATTTAAGGCATTCCAATGAGAAAAAAAAAAAAAAAATCAGGGCAAAAACAAGAGCAGAGGGATGCTTCCCATCCTACTGATGGCATGAAAAATGGTATTAATGAACAGCAGTGTGATTGGGGCATTATAGCAAGGCATGATCCATACCTTGAAGATCTCAGGTAATACTTCCTGCAGGGGTGCACTATGCCAGGCAGCTAAGGAGCAGAGCTGCAGGGTTTCTGCCATGAAACCCTCTCCCTCTGAAGCTGCTGAGAGCAACAACCCGGTCCCCTCTAGGCTCTGCAAAAATTCTAAACATTTCTGTTTCCCCTTAGCTGCGTATTTCCCCAAGCTTACAATTGCACACAATAGAAAGGCAAACCAGGGAGTTCATAAGCTTAATAACCACTTGACTTTCACAAATATTTTCTGCTACAAGATGCTGAACAATTCAAAAATGTTCCAGTATTTATATTGCATCCCAGATTAAATAACTGTTGTCATTTTCTGCCTTCATTGTTTTAATAGTCAATTCAATTGAAAATAGGCCCATTAAAAGTATTCATTTGTAAAATATTGCACTATAGCTATTTTTTTTTTATTTAGCAGTTCTGAAAACACCTACCAAGTGATTGCCATTTAAAACCCACTTAAAGGCCAATTTACACAACATTTGTGCTTGTGTAAATAAGGTTTGCTGTTATGCTAATGTGCAGTTGCACCACTTGTGCTGTTTTGAAGGATAATTCACAATTTTAAATTGTGCTGTATGACAGAAGAATTCGAGGATGTTTTAATCACAGCTTTCGTTAGCATTAATCAGATGTAAAAGCACATACTGTTTTGTCTGCTGCTCAGAAGCAGGCAGTGCAGAGACAAATGACTGAAAGGAGATTTACAGTTTTTCTACCTCAGAAATCTGACTAAACCCTGGGTATTTAGTTAATACACTCAACTGGAAATCTCACGATAGAGCCAATATACAGGAAGATCCATAACACCCTTTAGAAAAACAACAACAACCAAACAAAACTAAAAAACTGCCTCCACAAATTTGCTAACAATAGTGATTTTATTTCAAATAATTGTAATTTTTCCTCTGGGCATTGCTGCAGATTATGCATTTTCCTTCATGATTTTTTAATGAAGGACTAATTTACCTATTGTCCAAGTGCATTAGAGACTGTAAGTATGATTATTTAACTCAGCACAAAATCCACCATGTCAGGATTAATTCATATTTACTAAGTGTTTATAAATTAGGTTTCTAAATCTTCATGGATGAACGTCAGCTTTTACTAAGACTTATTTCTTTTCTTCATCAATATTTCTGTAAGTGCTTATAGCCATACTGAAGAACTGTAAAGAACCAATAGGAACAATGTATTTGCAGATCATCCTCTGAAACCATATAAACTCTATAAAGCGGGGATGTTTTTTTATTACAGGTTTGCACAGTGGCTAGCAAAAGAGGATCCTAGTGCATGACAGCAGCAGCTACTGCAATACAAATAATAAATACCAATAATGTATATACATTTGAGTACAATCATACAAAGGTATAGTATTATATACTAAATACTAGTAAATATAGTAGTAATATTCCTCTGTTCCCACTCACTTGAGACCCAATTCTGCATACTGTTTCCTCTTCAGAAACCCTTTCACAATGTGTTTAACTCCACTTCTGGACTGGTCTCAGTTAAAAAATGTACTTTAAGGCTGGTCAACTGGTCTGATCAGATCCTATTCAAAGACTCCTCCAAGCTCAGAAAGCTTTTATTCCCATTTGCATTTCATTCCCTATCACAACACCCTAAAATCCATGTGTATTTAACCATTTAAATGTAATCCAGTTATAACGGACAAACACTCTAAAAACAGTTGTTGGGCTTTTTATTCTAGCAATCTCTCCTCCAAAAATCTTTAACTAATCCCTTGACTTTATTTTGTCGCTGCTGGTTTGCTTTTTGCTGATCTGATCCTGCCAGATCTCAGCTCAAATCATTCCCATTGCTCTGAACAGGCATCCCAGACATTGACATTCTCACCAGCCTTCAGGAGCATATCCCTCTCTGGGCTTGAAAGGTGCTGAATATGTGGCTTTAAGCACTCACTGCACCATTTGTGCTGTGATCATTAAATCCCTCAGGAAAGTCTGCTATCAAATACCTATCTCCTTTCCAAGACCTGTTTCTACCCTTTACCCACCAGCAAGGTGCAGAAGCAGCATGTCCTGATACGACAGTATTTTTTTCCCATGTATACAACGCAGAGTCCTTACATACTGCACCAAGTGTTTTTGAAGTGCCATTTCATGAGTGGGAAACAGACTGGGAGCCACATAACTAAAACATCTAGAGTGTAGCATTATGATTTTCAGGAGCTGTGTTATCATGTCCCTCATGCATATAGTGCTACAACCCGTGCTAACATGGAGTTTAGGCAAGCTGACTTTTAGTGCTGGTAAGCTGAGGCTCAAGAAGTGGTTGCAGTGCAAAGGATGGAGTGGAGATGACCATCTGCCAGTCAAGATCTCCGCTCAGACTTTATTAATATTCATGGTTGAGAATCATTGAATCACTGAACCACAGAATTATAGAACCACAGACTGGTTTGGGTTGGAAGGGACCTTAAAGACCACCTAGCTGTAACCCCCTGTCGTGGGCAGGGACACCTCCCACCAGCCCAGGCTGCCCAAAGCCCCATCCAGCCTGGCCTTGAACACCTCCAGGGATGGGGCATCCACAGCTTCTCTGGGCAGCCTGTGCCGCTGCCTCATTACTCTCATCATGAAGAATTTCTTCCCTATATCTAATCTAAGCCTACCCTCTTTTAGTTTAAAGCCATTACACCTTTTCCTAGAGGAAGGACAAGCCTAGAAGGCTTCCTTGGATATATGTGTTTCTTCAAAACATACATTACTACTCTGCTCAGTATTAATAGTGATTTTTAGCAGTGTGATTAAAAAATAAATTGCTACACAAGACTTCCTTGTGACAAGGTTCATGTTGCTTAACATGGTTCCTTGCCTATAATAAATTTAATCACCCACCTCCTATGGAAAACTGGGTATTTGTTGACCCCTTTCCAGTGCAAGAAGTTCCGTCAGGGCTGGAACAATGGAGTCCTCAGCCCATTCAGAGCTGCTGGGTGGCATTCCCAAATCCCAATCTTTGCTGTCCCTGAAAAAGGACTGGACCTCAGGAGGAGGATAAAGGGCTCAGACTGCCTTCTGAAGCCTCTCAGACCCTATAGGGTTGAAACACTTTAGAAAACACCCTTTATGTTATATTAAACTATTTCTGTCAATGTTTCTGCAGCGCATCTGATAGATACTAATGGCTTCAACCAACAGTCCTATTTAGCATGATTATTGTTTTCATTTTTTAAAATGCGCTCCATGCTCAGTTAGTGCCAGACACACCTTCATTACTCCTATCTGTTTGGAAAATCGCAGCCTCCAGACTGACATATGAGACATCTCAGGATGGCTGAAAAGCAGTTCATTATGTGAATACATCACACATCCTGGTAACATCAATTGCAGTAACAATTCTTAATGCAGCTAATAAGGTGTTAAAAGTCTCTACTGTTTTTTGGTTATCTGACTTGTTTAAGATACCAAGCTGGGTTTTCATCACTTCTCAATTGGAAGGTTTAGCAGATTTAGTCTTCATTAAAAATATATATATTCCTTAGGTATGCATTTTTTTTCCAGAGATTCTCCTACCCTTATAAAGCAAAGTGAAAAGTGCCGTGGAATTACTGAGTACAAAATGATCTGCCAGTTGTAGCGAATACAGATTGCAAGGCACTTTCTTGATCAGTGACAGCTGTGGGTGTTTATGTTGCAATCCCTACAAACAAAGAAAAATCTGGACTAGTTTCTTCTTGATGGCAAGATTGGTTTAAAGGACTAGTCATTTGTTACGTGAGGTGTAGGCAACAGAATAAATCTAGCATGAAAGTATAACCATTCTAACATCCTGAAGTACTCTTACCCAATAACAGCCTTTCTGGATGGCAAGACCCATGCCTTGCTGCTGTCTATCTATCATTTTCTATAGACCACAGTATATGGAAATTAGATCAGAGGTACTAAACCCATTCTATAGAGAGGAACCAATTCTAGTTTAAATGATATCAGGTATTAATAATCTAAAATAACATCCCCCCACCCCATGATATCAGTGGGAGCTTTACACAGAGATTAAAGAAAAGGCTTTTTCACAACATAATTTAGTCAATAGGAGCCCAGTAACCTGCTGGGTCCTATTCTGGCACAGTCTGTGACTTTGTCTGCACAAATATGCCTTTGGGTGACTAAGCCCAGATCCTGGGATCGGGAACGAAGTTGTGTGTCCATGCATCATCTGACTTCTCTAACTCATGAAGCTCCATCCCAACGCATAGATCCAGTGCTAGCAACCTGCTTCCTTCCCTTTCCACCTCTTCATATGTTGCTCACAAATCCTTCTTGTGAGATGAGAAAAAATACAGGTAACTAAAGAAAACTAAAATACAGATAGCTAAAGGATTTTAAAACAATAGTAACTCCGCTCCTGTAAGAGTCAGAATGATGATGAACATCTGCCTGAGTGACTTCCATATTAATTTACCACAGCTGTGAAACATGCTAGCTTATGGACTGAGTCCATCTGCTTTTTGCACATGCAGTCTAGAGGGGGAGTTTGGTCTTTCTGCTCCTCAGCATTGGTCCCAAATCCCAGTGAGGACACAACTCACTTTTCAGGTGAGCTGGAGTCCTTTACTCATGAATGCAAGATGTGTTTGTACATTTTATGGAGATCCCAGGGCAGGATAAGTCACCCATGCTGACAAAGTTACTATATATTATTTACTCAATACCTTACTTAGTGTTGATTTTCCCTCTGGCTTTCTTCCCTGGCCAGGCTCTTCTCTCAGTGTTTCTCTTCTGCCTGTTTGAGTTTGTCAATATGAGGATGTTACAGGGTTCATTTAATTTGTTGAAATGAAGTTACCATACCTCCACACACTGTCTTTTCAGGGACAAAAAGGACAGATGGCATGTTAGGTTGCAGGACCTCCCTGGGCAAAGCAACTTATCTGCTCCTGAAGATCTGTGGGATGTGCTGCTTGCAGCCACATTTCTAGCTGTGCGCTTATTTGCTGCCTGGTTTCCCACAGCAGCTTGTCCAGGTACCTTCCTGCTTCCTCCTGGCTGGCGTCTGTCTGGACTCCATCGTCTTCCTGAAAAAACACCAGGCTATGGGGGATTTATTACTTTTTCAGATATGGAGCTGGTTTCTCCTTCTGGCACTGTACCACATCAGATGAATCTCTATTGCAGGATACAACAGATCTGTATCTTTCTGTGTACAACCAACCTGGAAATGATACTTTTTGGAGATGTACCAGTAAGTGGGACAAACCACATATTTAAGCCTACATTTCTTTGAGTCGCAGCAGCTCAGCCTCACAAAAGAAGACTACACTTTTTCTCCATCCCATGAGCAAATGATGTATTCTTTTCTAAACTTGAGGCTTATGGTGTCATTCCACATCTTGTCAAAAATGGAGAAACCTAACACGGAAGCCTATGTGCAATAGCATTCTAGTCTCAATTTGTTTTGTCCCTGCTTTGTTTTTCCCTGAAAGCAGTCACCAGGGAGGTACCACAATGACTAGGAAAGGCCTGAAGCATCAGATGTAGAAGGAGCTGCTGCTGGTAGGTCTGAGGATGGCACTGGGCAAACTGGGGGCTGCTTTACTTCTATGCCTAAATGTATCTGTTCTGGCAGCAAACAAGAGACTTCCAGTTTCCAGACTGTCAGTATAGCACATTACACAAACATTAAATTCCCTTAAAAATAAAAATCTCAATGGCTGTGTTATAAACTCCTCAATGATAATCGTAATGGAAACATTTATATATCCCCACAGCTATAATGGGATTGCTGCAGTAATCCTACACTGTTTATGGGGCTGATATTTTAAATAATACACTCTGTATCTTTCACTTTTTTCCTTTTTTCACAGTGCTGTACACACTTTGCATCCTTTCAATGACAAACACTGAGCAAAGTGCACCAATAAATTATTTCCTCTTTGAATCCTTTTACCAAAGAAAAAAATCTATGTGAACACACAGCAGCTAGAGACCAGCTAGTTAATCAGTTGCATTATTATTACCACCCACCTCATCCTGTTAAAAAGCCAGGTTTTTCTACCATTTGTGCTGCTTTTAATCCACAGGAAGTCAATTTTCCACTCATATATTAGTTTATTTTATATTTTCAAATTGATTCTACTATACATTGATTTCCTGTTGTGTGTATTGTATCCTGAGCTAGGATTATACGTTTAGTAGAAGTGGATATTCCTGCCACATAAAGGTTGCTTCAGCTCTATAGGGCCCTTATCTTGAAAAGGGAGAGTCCAATTTTATTGAAACTGCTAAAATCCCACTTAATTGAATTTTTTTTTCTAAGATGTACAAGCTTAGAGACTTTTGGTTTCCAATTCAACTTCAGCTTCGCGGTGTTTAAATTTCCAAACCCATAAAGACCTTTATGAAAAAGAACTTACAAATATTGTATTTCTGATATGGTGAATTACTGGAGAAGCTCAAGGTAAGAAGCAGTGAAATATCAATACTTTGTAGAACATCTTTTGATCATGCCAGCTTTTCATGGCCTGTTTAACACATTCCTATGGAAAAAGATCATGTTTGAACCTACATTTTACAATGTTAGAGCCCTGAAACACTGCAGAGTAGAATTAGGGCTGTGCAGCGGAACAGAAAGAAACACACTACCTGGCAGCACTCAATGCAAGAAGATGAGGCAACAAGAAATCCTAGTTTCAGGGTGACATTTTTGGCCCAACTTGCATCCATGGAGGTTTTATCCTCACCTTCCAGGAGCCAAGATTTCAGCTCTAAGTATAATACAAAATTTCTCTGAGTAGATTACTGCTTAGATTGCCTCCAGTGTTAATTTTCAGAAATTATATCCTTACCTTTCCTTAGTTCTTAAGTGAAAAAATAGACCTTGTAATGTTTTTTTTTTATCTTGTTTCAAAGAAAAGCCAAAGTTGAAGCCATGAACTGAAGTCATGAAGCCATGAGGCCAACTGCTGTGTGACCAATCCCAGCCACGACCATGTTGTTCACCCATCTCAAAGGACATTTTGTGGCATGTGCTCTCACTAGCATGCAGGTCCAGCAGGGGCTGAGCACATTTGCACCATTCCCCAGATTTCAGGCAGGCTGTGCTGCCAGCCTGAGGTTCCCTGCTCAGGGTGTGAGAGTAAGCAGCAAGGCAAGCTGCTCACGCAGCAAAAGCCTTTAAGGAAGACCCTACAGTTTATATACTGAACAGTGGGACTGGCCGGAGACAAGGGGAAGTATGCAGACACAGGCCTGAGTAACAAAAATCAATTTTTTTTTTCCAGATCCAGGGTTTGGGTTGAACTATTCACTATTTTCAGTTTATGTTTCTATGACAGCAGGGAATTAGACAACAATTAGGTCCATGAACCCCAGAGGGTTGGGTCCCAAAGGGACTGAAACTCCACTGAACCTCAGAGCCATTCCTGGTGAGCAGAACTTTCTAAAACCCTGCAAGGCAGGCACACAGCCCTACCATCCTGAATCTAGCAGCATTTGCAACCATCTCACACCATTTCATAATGCACAGCAACTTCAAAAACAAACAAAAAAAAAAAAACACATGATCCAAGACACTTAAAGGAGGCAGGTGATGTGATGCCTTGCCTTCAGCTTCTAGGTATTTAAGAGACTGTTCTATGAAACCCAGCTGCTGGTAATTACATTTGAGAGGCCTGAACATGAGGCCCAGAGGATAAATCTCCAGAAAGGGAGCAGCTGCTCTTTCTTCCCAAAGCACTGGTGGTGTGTCTGGGTTCCTCCCAGGTGGGGAAATGTGGGCTATGGCAGAGGGCAAGGGGTCCCTTCTCCTTGACAAGTGGGCATAAGGGCAGTTCTGACTCAAAGGAGGAGAACTTGGTGAATGCTGCCAGGCCAGCAGGAGTGACCTGCTTTGAGGAGGAGAGGCTGGCTGGATTAATTACCCTCCCTTTGCCAGCAGCAGCAGCGAGGGAAGCCCTGCCATTTCTCCCTCAGGAAGAGCCATGTTTTTGCACCGAAGGAGCTGTGGCTCGTGAGGACTCCATGGGATCAAGGTACTTTTGACTGGGGGTGGCTGGAGATGCCTTGCTGAGGGAATGCAGCAGCAGGGTGTCAGAGGCAGGTCTGTGCTTCTTGCATGCTGTACATCCATGTCTGCATTACTGCTACTGACTCCTACACCCAGCATTCTCTATTCCAGCACCTACCACAGGCTTTTCATGCTTTCACCATGAAATAATTCAGAACTGGGCTCTTTGCACCTCATCCTCTGTGTGCAAAGCCTCTTCTTCCCTGTCAACTCTTTTCAATTCTCTCCCTCCTCCCCCTCCCTCTTTTATTTTTTCCTTATCAAAAGACTCAGATCATAAATATCAGAGACATATTGGAGAAGCCACATGGCTGTTCTGTCATAGCCTCCTGGCCTGTTGCCCCTTCCCCTCTACCCAAGCCCCCTTGTGCCTTCTGGGTTTTGTTTCCTTGCAGAGACCTTCATTATTTAAACTGCAAGCCCTTTGGGAGTAAAGACTGCAATTTTGGGGTGTGTACTGATCGCCACCTTCACGTGCCACATCACATAACTAATTAACACCAATAATACGAAGGCAACTAGTTTTGTTTTCTGTGTGCTTTGTAAGTGTAGAGGAGAGATCCTATTTCTTAACACAAATTACTTCGTCTTTCCAGATGTATGTCTCTGCAGGGGCAGGTCTTTTTTTAAAGCCAGATTTGCACACCAAAATATATTCACAGCTTCCCCTCCACCATCCTCCTAAGTGCAGTGTAAATAAAATAATAATAATAAAAAAGAAAACAACCCTAAATCAGCCCCAGTGTAGAATGTCTCTTTTAAAATGTCACCGTGTTCATTTTCAGAATCCTCTTCTGCATGGTTATCTCACTGCTCTTTACATTTGCTACCTTGTTAAGCCCCCACTGTGGTAAATAAAACATGAAGAGAAATAGAGAAAAATGTAAGGCTTTTATTTACTCTCATTTTTTGGATATATTTCTCTAGATGAATGCTTCTCCCTTTAATGAAACCCTTGACTGCTCCAGTGGTGAATGTGATTTAAGTACAGTGGAGACAGCTATGATTCACAAACCCTGTTCTACTCCAGCACTGACCGTTATCTGATGCCTCTTCATGCACAGTTGCCCAAATGACAGTTTAATGGCTCACTGTAAAGGCTAGTTATTTTGTATCTCTATCCAGTGAAAATGGCTAATGGTGATAAGGAAAGGAAAAAACAAAGCAATTGTTCAGATCTTCAGACTCAACCAAGCTACTTAGCACGTGCTGAAAGCCTTCAATTAATTATTTCTTCAGTCCAGTGAAGCACTCCAAGATGATTTTAAAACTCACCAGCTGCACTAAGAGTCTATGTTAACAGGGTGCAGGGAACTAGAATTGCACATGAGCAGAACTAACAGGTTTATTAGGGATAGGGATATGTTGATCTACACTCACAGGAAAAAAACAGCAAAAATACCACAAGCTGATTTAAGGGAAAAACAAATGCAAAGCGAACAAAACCACACCAAAACAAAACCACCAGAACTGTTCCCTCCCCTTTGCAGGAAGGAGGGACAGAGAAAAGCACACTGAAGGAAAACACCAGAAAATTACTTAACATGTGTCCCAGGAGACAAAGAGATTACTGTCATCGTTACGCTGTTCACTGGTGACTCTGTGTGTACACACAAGCATGTGTATGCCTGTGTACATGTCTCTGCCTATTTAAAACAAACAAAAAGCAGCTAACAACAGAGAATGGAACAGAGTAAAGGGAAAATGAAAGAAAAATCCCTAGGGTCCCAATTCAAAACATTAATTAAACACTTCTAATTTTCAGTACTTGAATGTAGCCAGGTATGGCCTCTCCTTCATATGGGTGCTATCCATAGTGCAACAAGGATCCAAGCCCACAGCTTGGGAGCTTTCACTAAATAAATAATAATAAAATAATCACTGGCAGAACTGGCATAAGCCACACTCTGGAAGTTAAGATACTAAGTCAAATGTAAGAACAATTTGCTGACTTCACTTGTAGTAACGGCATACCAAAGTTATAGGTTCTGGGTAGCATTTGCAACAAGGGTGCAATTTAAGTGTCACGGAGGATAAAATAAGTAAGAGGGGCTGATGGAAAAACTGATTCATTGAATCATAAATTTGTGAAAGTTTACAGTGAATAAATTTCAAAGATAATTTTCTTTGGCTGGTCTAAACTGTACCACCTGTTAAGATTTAAAACACTGACTGTCTGCCCAGTGATGTTAGGTCTTGGGGTTTAAGCATAACAAGAATCTCTCTGAATAATCAGTTCAGGTCAATAATAAGACATCATTCACGGTGGCGTCATGGTGCAGCTTGAGGCCATGTTAAGCCTACCCTGCCTTGCCTGAAAGATCTATGCTTCTGAATAGCAAAACTGACAACTGTGTGATCATCCAAACTTCTGCAGTGCAGTTTTCAGTGCAGAATGACCGCTTCATGCTTTCAATGTTCTTTAACGTCATTTATTGTTTATTGTATATATATATTTTTTTGCATTGACTCCCTACTTAACAGAAACATTTGGGAAAAAATTGGAGCTGACACTTCTGGCTTTCAAAAGCAACAGCACTACAGCTGGCAGTAAGGATTTTCCCAAAACCAAACCATATCTACCGTCAATAACATAAGTGCTTGTGGCAATATCACAAACAGTTTATAACATGCAGCTTTGTAAACCTCTTGAGATGAACTAAAAATAGCATCCAGTTAGTATTATCACCAGTGCCTTCACGTGGAGTAAGCAAGAAAAGGGAGACTACGGGTTAGTCAGTCCCAGGACCACAATTAGTTGGTTCCAGGTCCCACTCACATCACACGAACTTGAATCTTCTCATGAAAACTTCCAGTCAATTTTAGTGCTGGGTGTTCTGGTTTTGCACATCCTGTGCTTTTAAAATGATCCCTCTTAAGAATTTTGCATTACCTTTTTTTTTTTTTTTTTTAAAAAAAATGTACTAATTGTGTTTTATGCCTAATTTTACAAGTGGTGCACACAAACACTCCCTTTGCTCATGAACACTGAGAAGGCCTTTAGTTGTGCCCAAGGTCTAGCTTTCAGCAGTATCCAACAACTGAATAAGAGATGTGAAGAAGAGAATGATTGTTTTTTGGAAAATTAGCAGACCCCATATATCTTTATGTTTGAGCCCGGAGTCTAATCTTTACAGTTGGTTGCCCACAGCCATCTAAATCCATAGTCACCAAAATACCTATCTGGTGCAGTCGATTGCTAATTCAGTAACGAGACTGGTGTCAAGCTAACATTAATGTCTTAGCTGCACGTTCAAATATCTCACTTTATGCACCCCTAGATCTGACAAATGAGTCCCAGAATGAGTTCAGCTTTCCAGTGGCCCATTTTAGAGAGGTCTAGGACACAGGTTAGCAGTTAGCAGGAAACAAACACTGCTCATCTGCCATTTCCAGCTCACACAACCCTCAGTGTCACCTGCACGCAGTCTCACTGAGGAAGATAAATTTTAGGATGATGTGAGCATTACAACTTTTCTTGGTCACCTGTGAAGCCGGTGGCTTATAACATCAGTAGCTGCCCATGGCCCTGTTAACTTCAAGACAGAAAATGTGTGTGATGGCACCGCATGTGCGAATGTGTGTGCAAGTCTCTGGATGCCAGTCTGGAAATGCAATGTGTCTGGCTGTTTTATTCCCTATATCCTTATCACTTGCTATCTATGTTTATCCCATGCAGAGCATATTTCACTTCTTTGTCTTGATCTTCAACGTATGGATCTCTTTTATTCAAAGGTACAATTTAACTCGAGAATTTCATGTTTCCGGCAGCTATTTCCCCTTGTTCGGTCCTGTCCTCTGCAATGAATGCATGGTGTTAATTACCGGGAATTGCAGCTCTTGAATACATGGGATAATTGATAATACCTGCATGGAGAAAATCCCCATCATGATGTTTTAAAGATTCAGTTAATTAGCACTGTGTCTGGGAGATCAGGCATTAAGCATTTGCCTTAGGACTCCTCCTTCAGGCTTTTTTCAGAAACCTCTGTTATTTAGCTTTTAGGGGTGATTAGTAGAGAGAAAGGGAAGGGAGGAATGCTGTGTGTGAGATGTTGTCACAAGGGAATAAGGAGCCCTTTGTCCTGTCATGAACTATCCTAACAAAACATTCAAATAGGGTTTAATCACTGCAGTGGTCTGCTCACATTGCTCTTAGGGTTAGATACCCCCATAAATCATGCATAGCTTGGAGACTAGGGTGTCTTAAAGTTGTTCACAGCTGATTCTCCACTGCACATAACAGATTCAGATCACTTACTGCTTTCCATGAGCGTTTTGGTGCAGCCACTCTGGCTCCTGTCTTTCATTCTTGAAAACTTAGCAAGCCACAGAAAATAGGTCAAGAGAGCTTGCCTTATAAGCTCTGGTTTGGGTGAAGCATACTAGCAGCTAAAAGCAGAGTAATTTTGTTACTGATCTTCTAGCTCATGTTTGATTATGTACTAGTAGAAGGGGAAGAATTAATCACTGTTTTTTTTATGTTATGAGGAATCAAAATCAATTTTCTTTCAGACTCTTTTTTTTTTTTTTCAATAGATGTTCTACCTAAAGATGGGTTTAATCAATTTTTAAAGAAGCAAAACTACTTCAAGTATACTGATACCCAGTGATTAGTTTTGAGCCTTTAATGACACAGTTATCAGTCATGAAAATCACATCAACACACTAATATGTTTCAGACATGGCTTGGGGAACGAGTCTAAGGAAACGACAGGGTGTCGTGTAATTTTTTTTCTTCTATGATAGTCACAGAAGTTGTTTGGGGTGGAATGTATATAGTAAACACCAGCCCAGGGAATTGTATTGAAACTATTGAATTTCTTTGCAGATGCACAACTGAACAGCTGCCATATAACACAATGAGCAGAACAGTAACTGCTCATGGCTGCATTTGAGTCAGTCCTTTCAAAGCAAAATGCTCAACACTGAATTCTTCAGACACCTGATTTCCATAGCCGTGGAAAATGGCTATGACCCAACACTCATAAAAGTCAATGTCTTCAGATATAACTTATGAAGATTTTTTGAAAACCACAAATCATTTTACAAGGACAACAAAATTCATCTTGAGCACATTGTTCCCATCCAAAATGCATTTATTCATACAGTTCCTGCAGGACCTTGTTTCTGCTCTCCAAATATTAATTACTCAATAACAATGCAACAAAAAATTAACTCAGTAGTTAGCAGTCATCACTGGTAGAAACAGACTCTTTCAAAGACACACCTCTGTTACAAAACATTCCATAGCTAAATATCTGAGAAGTAAAAAATTATAAAAAGATCACATTTTGTTGTCTGAAATTTTGTAAAGATACAGGTCAATGTAGAAATAGTACCATTTAATCTTGAAGATGTTGAATGGATTTCCTACTGAAGTCAGTTGCAATTTTTGCATGAGAGACATAGCCATATGTCCTAGCAAGAGATTTACTTTAGTTGTTTTCTTAATGATTAATATCATTGTGGTATATTCTTCTGTGAGTTATGGAAATAAAACCATTTTCCAGCTCTCTCATGCTATAACATTTCCCAGTGCCGACTTCTTGCGTGGACTGTTCCCTTTCACATTTGTATGCAACACTACCACAGCCAGAAGGATTTCTTCCAGTAATCCTAACTGGCAAAGTTTGAGCTACAACAGCAAATGTAGCAATTATGTATGCAAAGTTTCTAAGTATTCAAAAATGATTAGATAAGCTAGATATGCAACTGTCCCAATACAAGAATTGGACCAAAATATTTTTAAATTCCAAGTTATGCATGCAGTCATAAAAACAAAAGTGTAGCCATATTGTATAAAATGTCCTTTCTCCAGGAACATCAGTGGAACTAGAGCAATGTAGTCTAACTGAAGGCCTATCTTACACACCACATATACAAAATCAATCCCAAATGTATTTGAAATCATTATTGAATCAATACAATTCATTTTCCTGCTAGGCTGAACTGCTCATGAGCCTCCCTTCATTTACAGTATCCTGAGACTGTCTTAGCACCACTGACTTTAGTCGTGTAACTCATAATTTATGATGGTTTAACATCTAAGATTTAATAATTAGGCATTAAAAAAACATATTCGTGGCATCTGTACCCATTATAGTAACTGCAAGGACATAGGATGGGATAATTTCTTCTGGTAGGAGCTTAATCAAGAATCAAGCTTAATCAGAATCTACCCCAGCCTTTCATTAAAAATATTTTTATGTTAGCTTAACTCTGTTGACTTCACTGAAGTTGTTTCTTATGGGCATGACAGGGCATGAACAGAGAAATGAGCCTGATATACCATGCTTCCAGCTCACAGAGCAATACTTATTATATGTTCTTTACATCTGAATTTATAGTGTGTGCAGAAGTAACTTAGAGGGCCAACACCTGCCTTGTGGGAACCAGTACAGCTTCACTGGATTGACACAGACACAGCCTGAGTTCCAAAGATGGGCACTTCTATAAATTTTGAAGTGATGGGTTTTACTAGCAGCAGAAATTAATAAATACCAATTTCTTCTCTTCCCTTCCTCTCCCAAAATCAATTTAAAAATTGAGCTCCATTTTCCATCCAGTAACAAAGGACTGGTATTCTGTATTGTACATTCCTGTTTGTATTATGAATGGCATGTCACATATTGCAAGGCTACACCTGCAAGGGAAAGAATGAAGGTTGATACAATCTACTCTGGGTTCTGCAATGTCAGGGCACTTATCAGTCTGTAAAATGCAAGGGCAAGATTTAGGATTTATTAAAAAAAAAAAGGATGAGAAAAAAAATAAAAGAATGCTGAATGAATAGATATTTTGCAGACTTGCCTGGAGGTTTATGAGGATGACAATAAGAGCATGACATTGTTAGTAGGGACATGCATGGGTCTTGACATGCATTGTGGACACCAGTGAATCACATTCCTCAGTGTGCACAAAGCCTTGCAGTTGTTTTTATTTATTCATTTATTTTTATGAAGGCTGAAGGCCAACATCTCATAACCCCTTATGGAACTCTGAGAGTGGAAGGCTGTGACCACTGATAAAGAAACTGGAGTCTGAGGAGACAAAGACTAAGGAACTTTTTCTTTTTTTTTTCAGCTTACTTTATGTCTCACTTGAAGATGAAACAGATTAGAAATAAGCTACTACCTTTCAACTTTTCTTTTTGCCTTGAGTACAGTGGTTTAAACTGGGGAATAAGACCCTTGTAATTTGTCTGGAAGTAGCCTGAAAGTTCAACCAAAAAGTTGTATTTAGTCATGATCTGATTCTGAGTATTCACAATGGGTTGAGTCTCCCACATTCTCTTTATTTCTGAGACCCATATGCTGGGTCTACAATTTGCTGCAATCACATGCATGCAAACCAGTCAAAGCCTGTACGTAGTACAATACCAATAAACACACATTGCCTCCTCCCAGGAACCTCTCCAGACGGAGTTCTTCCTGTTATCTGTAATGGACAAGTGAAAGCATTTTCTATTATAGCTGTAAGTCTCAGACAAGCATTGTCTATGATTAAGAATGAAATTCCCAGCAGAAATGCTCATTTTCTCCTTCAGGCTCATGCCAGCCAAGCAGGGAAATCAATAAATTCTGAAAATAAAACAGAAAAATGCAAGGTAGAGTTTTGACTGTGACAAAGATGGTGCACCAGAAATTCCCAGGTGCTCTACCAAGTCCTCTACACCAGGGTTGCTTGTACCCTGGATACTGTCATCACAGGCAAGAGTGTTAACAGTGATGACAATGAAATGTGGGTAGGTCCTAACATAACTTGAAATGACCACAAAATGTATCCACCTGTTGCTGCAGAGAGTGCACCCCGGACATACTCAAGCCTTTGACACAAAGACCTGGCAACAAATTCCCAACGCTTTATCCAACCTTGTAACCACATGAGGATTCATGCTCCACTACAAGGCTGTCTTGTTTTAATTAGCACCAAAAGAAAAGCACACGTGGCTAGTACCTAGGCAATAAAAATAGTGCTTGCTAGCTTACATTATTTCAGGGACCCTACCTGAAAAACAACCAATGAATAGGAGGAAACATGATGCTATTCTCTTTCTGAATTCTTTAGAATATCTGCTGCTAAGAATTCCCTGCTTTCCATGGCTCTCTATTTATCTGTTTGAGCAGATAGAATATATACACTCTACCAGGCAATTCACATAGCCATTTTAATAGCAGAATGCAATACCTCAACACTAGAAAAATGAAAGTGAAAGGTCTATGAATTATTACAAACCTCCTCAATCTCTGGCCATGCAGCAGTGCCCTGAACTGTAAAGGCTTTTTTCTTGTGTTTAAGTTACCATGGAAGATGAAATAGTCACACAGATGTACTGGCCAGTAGAAACTGGTATTGCTAGCTGTGTATCATCTATAAATACTTTTTTTTTCTGATTTATAACCTATCTCCACTTCATAATTGAAAAAAAAAATCTAACTCCCAAATCCAGAAATGGTTTAGTTTTGTTTTTAAACACAAACTTTCTCAGTTGAAGTTTTATTTTTCCAAAACATTATTCAAGATCTTAAAGTTATTTTATGAGAAAGCATCAGATTATGCATTGTACTGCTGTGTGAAAATAAAACTCATTTCTGTTACAATGAAGTTGTTTTCTGCTACATGAATATCTCTCAATATATCTTGGCTCTTGAGCGTATTGTTTTGCAGTTTGTTATCTTGCTGTCTTTATTACTGTAAGGCTTAGCATGTAAACTAAATGTTGACTGAATCTCTTCTCTAATGCAAAGTCTATTTTCTAACCTCTGATGCACCAAAGTTTCTTTCTAACAGGTTATTTTTTTCTAATTGACCACAGGATGTTGCATATAAGCATCTAGGAAGAAAATTCTAAGGCAAAGAAAGAAGGATGCTCTAGAAGGGATGATATCAAGCTCAGTGTCAGGAGTGCCAGACCTACCCATGGGCTCAGAGACATTCTGAGTTGGACTGAGGCGATGCATATAGGGCAGTGCAGTATGGATAAAATCTACTTTGGACCATGCAGCCCTTAGCTGTGTCCAGGCTGAGAGTGAGTAAAGGATTAAACACTGCCACGCTTGCTGCTTCTCAACAAATAGTTTGGGAAATAAATCCCACCATCAATAGAAGGGCCACATGCTTCTCAAAAGAGCTGAGCAGCTGAAAGGAGCTGCAGGGAGAAGCCTTGGGATTTCTCCTGCACATCCTTTGCTGTGCCTTCTACCCATCCTGTGCACCTTGAGCTGCAAAGGAGCACGAGAGCCTTCAAGAGCATGTCACATCATCACATAATGGCTGAGATTGAAAGGGACCTCTGGAGGTCATCTCGTCCAGGCCCTGCTCAAGCAAGGTCACCAGATCAAGCAGGGTCACCTACATCAGTTTGCATATGACCATGCCCAGATGGCTTTTGATTAGCTGCAAGTATGGAGATATTCTTCTCCCTAGATGTCTGTCTCTACAGCTGCTCTTAGATATGCTCAGTATTTACTTACCAAGAGTTACCTATCATCTAGTGAAGCAACTGGCTGTATCATTGATATTACAGTATATTCCAGGAGATCATGAAAGATGCTGCAAAGATTGGCTACAGTAATTCTCAACTGTCAAGAAAGCCCTTACAGAACTCTGGTCATTCCATCACTACTTCAAGCAACCAGAACAGGCTAAAGGGGTATAGGATGGTTTCCTCACCCACAGGACTGGAAAACTACATCTGGCACTTTCTGCTAATAATAAGACACATATTAGATGGGATCCCAAATATCCAAACACACCATACTGTTTGAGATGCTGTCCTTCCAGTGTGAGATGGTTGCTCAACACCCCAAGAAACCACTTTAAAATAGCAAAACTAGACTCAACATCTTCCCATAGAAAATCAGGGAAGCATGAAAATCTTAAATCTTGTGCAAGATAACTAATAAATAACTGAATAACTGTGCATCAGAAGCAGCAGAGTTTGCCATATCTGCTAAGCTGTAAGTAGAAGGTAGGCTATGGAAAGTCTACTCCAATTTCTCAAGGCACCCTTTTCCTTGCCAGATTTCACAAAGAGAAATGTGTGACAATTTCACCTTGTTCGATTAAAACATTTGCATTATAACTTGTTTGGGGTTAAAAAAGTATTAGGAACTTAATACTTCACATTGGTTTTGGTCTGTGAATTTTTGAATCATCTAGAGAATATGAGCTTCTTGATGAAAAGTACTATTTTGTGTTATGAACCAGAAAATAATGGCCTATCAGACTATAGAAAGTGGTCTAAAGCATCTATCTTTAATCTTCTTGTGTAAGTGTTCTAGACACTGTAATTTCCAATAACAATAATGGAATAAATACCTCATTAACCCCTTTAAAGCTTCCAACACCATGACAATATCTAAATGAACTGTCAGTGAAACAGGCAGTGTTCAGTAAGACAGCAGACCAGAAAGTTAATATTGAGCTATATCCCTCATGAAATAACTGAAATGTATTCTCATCCTCAGCAACCTGACGGCTTTTATATTGTCACAAAATGCATAAGAAAAAAATTCAAAGAGTCTCTGAAGTTCATAAATCACCTCACATTTCAAATCAGCTTTGAAACACAAGATAAAATGGCACTTACTAAATTTTGGAATGGAACGTTTGCTTAGACAGAATTTAACTCACAGAAGAGCCCCTACTTGAACTTCATATTTACACATTCCTGATCCATAAACCTATTGATATTACACTATTCTTATCATAAATTAGTGTTCTGACAGACTAATACCCATTGCTGAGTGTCACAGATATTTATTGAATAGGAAGTAAAAGTGTAATATCTAGTATAAGCAGAATATTCACATAACAATAAAAAGTATAGATTTGGCTTTAGGGAACAATTCACAGTGCCTGAATGCATTAGAAAGGAAAATAGGGAACTTGTGCAAAGAATATGAAGAATTTAATTATTAAGTACGGGCTTGTGGTGTAAGCGTCTAGATCAAAATCAAAGCCTGTGGGTGAAAAAGATGAGGACTATATTATACAGGACACTGGACATTCTATTGACTTGAACACCATGGTAATAGCCACTGAGGTAAATGCACCGCAAAAGAGAAATACAGAGCAGGGAAAATAAAGCAAAGAGTTCTGCTTTGCATGCAGGTGGGAAGACCATAATATCAGTGATGAATTCTGTTACACAGTGATGCATAGACTTCATTGAAGGAAATATCAAATAATTCTAAACAAAATTAAGGCTGATATTTTCACAACTACCTAAAAGACTAAAACACCAAATTCTCAATATAATGATAGTATTTTAGAAACAAGGAACTCTACAAGGCTTTGCAAATTTTGTCTTAAATGAAATCGAATCACATTTTCAAACAGCAGTTACTGGTGCATTATAATCTTGCTCAATTCATGGCACATTGAATTTTGAAAGATTAGGTGCTCATCTGAAGTCAAAAATCTTGAAAAGTATGGATATGTAATGTGAAACATCTTAATAGAGGAGAGATTTTAAGAGCTCAGGGATCTGTGCTGAAAAGCAGGCTTTCTAATTGAAACTGAAACTTAGTAATAATAAAAGATCAACACATCCAAATCAGAATTCAGATGTGAAAACTTAGACCTTAGAGAAACAAGCATGACCATGAACCATTGTAGAAAACTTGAAGGACCATGAAGGTAGCCCTCCTGAGACCAAGAACTCACTTGAACCCTGAGTTATTAGCAAGAGCTCTTCCCATTCAAATTCAGAAAGGAATTTCTTTTTCCTATTAAAAGCAAAGCCAACTTCCAGGGTCCCTGTTGATAATATATCCTGGGAAGATCTGTGGCCGTGTTTCACTAACTGGAACACAGGAACAGTGACCTGGACACCAGGAATGGTGACGTGGAACTGCACCTCTCCACCTCCTGCACTTTGGGCAAGTCTGTTTTCTCCTAGATCCTAGAATTATAGAATCATTAAGGTTGGAAAGGGCCTTCAAGATCATCTAGTCCAACCGTCCCCCTACCACCAATATCACCCACTAAACCACGTCCCTAAGCACCACGTCCAACCTTTCCCTAAACACCTCCAGGGACAGTGACTCCACCACCTCCCTGGGCAACCTGTTCCAACGATGCTTCTATCTTCGAAGTCTTTCAAATTGCTTTGAGAAGCCAAACATCAGGGTTATGCAGGCATCGAACTGAACAGCATGGCAACAGGTTTCTGTGATTTTTTCTCATTATCAGTGGTTAAGTACTGCTGCTCAGTCCAATGCTGGGTATGATAATAATGGATTGTTAGGCAGAAATCAGGTCACTACCCACTCAGCCATAATAAAGAACAACAATCAAGATAGAGCAGATTCAGAAGCATCAGAATGGAAAAGTCCAAAGCTGTTCTCCTACCACCTCCCTGAATTTGATGGGGATTTCTGTCTCTGATGGAGTCAGACCCATCTTCGGACGTTTCTCAGGCTTTCCTCTGACAGCTGACTCAGTAAATTACATCTAAACTTACTGAAATGGACCAAATTGGTCCAAATGGCTGATATTTCAATCAAAATGTCTCCTAATACATAGAAACAGAGCTGTGGTCAGCTCTCTTGTGTACTCGCAAGTCCTTTTGGATATCAGATTTGAGCAACCTGATCTAGTGGGAGGTGTCCTTGCCCATGGCAGGGGTGTTGGAATCAGATGATCTTTAAGGTCCCTTCCAACACAAACCATTCTGTGATTCTATGATCTCCAGGAGCAATAGCAATCAAAAGGGGTCAGAGATTGAAACTTTTTTTTTTTTTTACCTGCCCTCCAAACATTCAGGCAGTCTGACTGCCCCAGGACACTGTGCAGAGAGGCTGGTGTTCCTCGTGACGAAGAAGAAAAGTTCAGGTACTCAACATCTCCTGTAGAGACCAACTTGAGTGTAAGGTTTTATATTTCCACAACTATTCTCAAACCAGCAAAACCACTCTTGAGTATTTTTAGTTCCTTTGAACAGGAATTTTTGTTTGTATATTTCTCCCCAGCCCTTCTGGCCATATGGGGACTCACCAGCTTCAGAAGGTCCTGATATGTGACTTGAAAATCCCCAGTTTATTCAATTGAAGGAGCCTTTTTCCTTGGTCCATGTGAAACAGGCCCCTGTTCAGAGGGGATGCCCAGCATGCAGACCCACCTGCACCCCCGCTGTGGTGAAGTTCACCTGCAGAGACATGCCAGACCCACTGCCAGCACAACAGTGAATAAAGCACAGACAGATGCATGGCAGCACAGATTAACATGTTGCAAAGCTAGCATTATGAAAGTATTGCTGTCCTTTCTCTTTTCCCTCCTCCTCTTCTTCATCTTGCCTTTCACCTCCATCTGTATCTCTGCGGAAGCACTTACTTCACTCGGGGATGACTAGATTTTGTTAGATATCTTGATACCACAGAAATTCGAAGCCAGTGCACTAATTCATTAGGCCATTTCCTAATCCCTGCTGATTCCCTTGAAATTTCCTGCCTTTTCCAGCACCTTTGCAGGGAAGTTTAACTCAGGAAAAGAAGTAATATTTAATAATAAAAGCTGAAACTGAGTGGTAGAAACATGGACCCAACTTGATTGTGTATTTGATCAAAAGTCCAATGTTAGGTCTGTTCTCTCCTCTCTAGGGCCATCCTGAGACTCGTGGAAATCATGCTTACCCAAGGACTGCTCTGATCCTGCAAACAGATGCTCAAATATGAAACTGTGCAAGCAGCCCCTCTGTGGCCCATACTCTGGTGTGGGATGTGGGTCTGGGACAGAGCACCTGTTTTCAGGGCTTAAACCACAATCTGCAGTGTTAGATGTGGCAGAGTGGGTTCTAGACTTCATTACTTGTATTAGATATACTTTTTATCCAAATTCTGTGACCTGGTCAATAAGCAATTAGTATTTTATGACAAAGTGCAAGTGGCAGCGTTAATAGCAGTTTGTAGCTACATGCACACATGAGAGCCAAGAATAATTTTTATGACTCCAGTTGAAATGCATGTAACAAACAGAAGTCAATTTTTACGACCATAATGATTGTGTCCTCTCAATGCCTGTAGAAAATAGCTTTATGCAAATCAGTTAATTAGTATCAAAGTGCACTTGTCCACAGACTGTTCATCTGTTCTATCCAATACTCAGAGAGGCTTTCAAAAGAGAAGTTTAATACATTTTTTCACACGCAGAGACACATACCAAAAAAAATCAAAACAAAACAAAAAAAAAAAAACACTAAACTTTAGTAGCCACTCAAAATCTAAAACTTAAAGTTCAAGCTTAAAGTATACTTTAAAATAGTGTTTTACAATTTTGTAAGTTACTAGTTCTAAAATTTATAAACCAGACTTCTTTAAAAGAGACTTTTAAACATGAAGATGATAAAAATGCATGTGGTTATTGCAATGACACCAAGCAGTTCCAGTGAAAATTTCAAACCCTCTGGATTTTAGTATTAACATTTATATTACCTCCATCTTATCCTTTCAGAATTGCATTCAAAATAAACAAGCTAACACTCCTTACAGCAGTGTTATCATATTCCGCTCTTTATTATTTCACTTGCTAAATGTTTTCTTTCCCAAGACTCTCAAACTGATTTAATATCCTTCCTGCTTAGCCTCTACCTTATGCACAGAAGTACAAGTCTTTTGCATCAATTTAAAGCCAAAGTGATGAATGGAATTTAATGATCTTTTTTGTACAGTTCTGTATAACACTAAACAATGGCCAATGCATTCATTCAAGATCAGTTTTTTGCCTTGTTTTTAATTAGCTTCCTATCTGGAGGGGTGGTGTGAAAAATTGCACCCTGGGCCTTACTACATCTTTCTTTTATAAAATGTATGTACAACAAATAAAAAGCACATTTTAACCTACCTGCTACCTATTACGTTAAATGTCATTACTACTAAAGACTGGCAGCTCATCTAACAAACGCCCTCATTATTTTATTCCAGCTCTACTTTGGGTATAGTCAATCAAATCACGCTTGATTTATGTCAGATGCTAACAAAATACAGTATAAATAGAGCCATTGAGTACAATTCAGTGATTCTGTGTTTATTCAGCTCTAAGCTATGAAGCTAAAGTGGATACCATTTATAACCAAGACATGCATTCTTCATGGCCATAAGAGTTAGCAGGCCATAGCTAGAGCACTTTTAAGGCTGAGAGAATATAAAGTGTTCCTGTGAGCGGACTCAATTTTTTTTTAAGTATACAAATTAATAACTTATATAAAGATAGAAAACACTACCAGGACTATATATCATTTTTTTCTTCTTTTGATTGGGAAAGTTGTCTGAAGGATTTAAAATAGCCTAGTTTGCAATGTAGGCCTCATTATTAATGGTTGGTGATTTTAGTATTTTCCAAAGGTGACTTTCTACAAGGAATGGCTTTTAGGAGTATGTCTACATTACACTTTCAGTCACACGGGTTATTGCAAGATTTTTCTGGGCTTTGTGTTGAAGATTTTGTACATCCAGGCTATTGACCTACGAAAGCCTGGTTTGGTTGTGGAAAATTACAGAAACCCAGTTGGGTTCACTGAGTGATGGAAGAGCCATGAGAAGTATTTGCCACATGTCAGCTGGAAGCCCTTCCCACAGAGTTCAGCAAAGCAATTCCTCTCCTCACTGCTCCTTATTTTCAACAATTGTTTCTACTCAACAGCTAAAATCTGATATATATTATACAGGAAAGCCTGAAGCAGACAAGACTGCATTGCTCCATACCACCTCAGATTTCCTAGATAGGGAGATACTTTAAATCTAGATATTCAGGTTCATGATGGGTGTCTTGAAGTGAATATTTTGCAAATGGCAGCTATGCATTGAAGGATAAGAAAATTCTTGTTAAAAATTCTCTAAATTGTGCCTGTGGGTATATCCAGAAACATAATTTTCTGGAAAAAAAAAAAAAAGGAAGTGGAAATGGTTTGACAATAAATCTCTTAAGAATTAGTTCTGTTTAACATGCTATTGTGTCATGAACAGAAAAGACCAAACCCACATATCTCCTATGCTAAATAATGTTTTCCCAGCATTGTCTTGGAAAGGTCAGCTAATGACAGCAGACATTATCACTCGTTCTCATCATTTTTTTCAGATCCTGAGAGCATCCGAAACTATGATGGCTAAACTGGGGAGTTTCCCATAAGTTTCTGACAGCACAAGGGTATTGTAAAATAGACAGAATTGGATGGGTTTCCCAGATTAATGTCTGTGTATCCTTACAGCATGGGCTAGAACATAAATTATTCATGGTACAATTTTTGCAAGGAAAGATATGTGTGTGTTACTCTTTCAATTGTCTTCTTCCACGTAAGCCATACCTTTCACCTTTGCTCAGGACCACAGTCACCAATGCTACATGGTTAGAAGCACATCTGGTGTTTTAAAATGTCACTATGCATGCTCAACAGCGTTATGAAAAATGTCTTTTAAACACACATTGCCTAACTTGATAATCAAAACTGACAATCTTAACAGCAATCTTCCAAACAAGATGCAATAGCAACGTTAAAGTTTCCACTTGCCCATTTAAAACAAACACTTCACAATCAACAAATTAAAACTCTCATCAAGAGGAAAATAAATAAATAAATAAAGTAATCAAACTCAGGCACTATTTCTCAAAACAATGCAGTAAAAGGGAACCAAGTACTCTCCTTTACTCTTCACTTGTACAATGATGAAGGGCTTCAGCACCACACAGCATCCAAGTCTGGTGTTTCCATGAGAGTTCAAACCTTCAATGTTTTGGCAGAGTGAAAAAAGAAAGGAAAAAAAGAAGTTGACTGCACAGATTCCACCCTGTGGCAGCAATCCACATGGGAACTGAACCCTAAAGATTAGCAACCTTTATTTTAAAATTATCAACCAGGAGTGGGAGGGATGAACTTTTCCAGCTTCTTTGGAGCAAAGACAATCTGTTCTTCCACTCAAGAAGCACTGGGAATGAGTGAGTGCCAGAGAGGTGGGTTAGAAATGAAGACAAGGAGGAGGAAGATGCAGCTTTTATTTTTGTTTCTTTATTTTACCAAGGGTTGACCTGTTAAAATAATGGCAACACAGCATTGAAATGATCCTAGGTCTCTGTCAGACAAATCATGGCTCAACGTATTTTCCCTCGGTTACATCAGAAAGTATGAACTTGCAACCTTGGCCCCAGCTCTTTTAATGGCACACTGACAGGGCAAGAATAATTCACAGGTTGAGCTAATCAAAGGTGAAAAGGGAGAATCAGTAAATGTCGAATCCTTTTGCCACTTTCATCAATCCGACTAACTGAATTTGAGCTAAAGCTTGGCAAATTTTCTGCAAAGGGAAATTAATATGTAACACATCTGAGGCCTAGTGCTGGCCAGCAAAATTGGAAAGCCGGCGTTATATCAGAGGGCGATTATTGAGGGAGAGAATGGCCAAAGCTGAGATAATCAGAAAGAAGCTTCTGCATGTCTCTCTCTTCTGATAGCACTGTGACCCTCCCAGCCCTGCACCTGAGAAGAAATCCCTCTACTTTTCAATTTTTCCCCATCAGGAATATATTCTATTGCCCATTTCTGTTGCCCACACATGATTGAATCAATTCAATTACCTTGGAAAAGTTGATACATATTCAGGCCATGAAGACGCTCAGGATAGAAAGAGAGGAAAAGAGACAAAGAAATCCGTATTTACCCAATAATAAGTTTCATTTGGGGAAGGTTTGAAAACAATTCTGCCTCGCATTTGTCCCTGTCAGATCACATTATTCACAAATGAAGTTTACAAAATATCAATTCAATTTCAATAAGGGAGCCTGAATCCCAACACACGAGGGCTGAATTTACCAAATCATAACACTTGAGGGGACCCTGGTGGCTTCCAAATATTTTCCAGTCAGAGGTAATCAAAAGCAGACTGCTGAATACTAATACATTCAATTTCACCCCTTTTGTTCGCATCTGTTCCTTTATAATACTATTTTCTACACTTCCAAATCACTGATGATGGCAGTTTGGAGAAAAAAAAAAAAAGGTGTGTGGAGGGGAATCATATAGCTTCAATGTTTTTGTGAAAACACCTTCAAATATGTCCAATTAATCAACTTACTGGTGAGCAAACGAGTGAGCTGTATCATGGAAAAGAAAAAATTGTGATGTTCCCTCCAGTGCCACCCTAGATTGGTTTCTAATCACATTCTTATCACAAGAGTATGCCCCAGAACCAACTGCTGGCATTAAAATTTGCTAATTAGATAGTAAATGTTGCTTCCTTATCAACCTGTCCTCAGCTACTGCCCCAAAAAGGACAAAAAGAAGGAAGATGGGCAATGTATCAGGTCCAGGAGAGTATCCAATGTTTCAGCTTCTGGTCCTAGTCTCAGTTAAAAATCCATGTTTTCTTGAACTGGCACTGGATCATACTCTTGGTGAAAATGTGACATGGGTATCTCGGAACAAATTATATTTTTCAGAGTGTCTGCTGGATCAGTTTCCTCTAGCATTATGTGCAACAGCCTTCACCACACTGCCTTTAGGTAAGTACATCAGTAATCCAAAACTGTACCATGGGCACCAGAAAATACATGATCTGCCCCTACTGCTAGGAAATACTGCTGTATCACAAGGCTTAAATCTTTAATAAGTCAGCAAGTTCTAGTCAAACTGCAGAGCACACTTCTCCCACTCTGTCCTTCATTGACAGATGGTCACTAGTGAACTTCACAGAAGTTCAGGAGAAAAGTAATTTCTAGGTCATCTAATCTCTCCTGTATTTTTCTGGCCATTAAGTGCCATCAGGAAAACCTGTAACTAGCCCACTACAGCTATATTCTTTTTTCTCTATTCCTCAAAAATAAGACTGCATGCAAACAGCAGTAACCCAAACAAGAGTCAAAAAATGATGCAGGGCTGATTTGATATGTGCCCAGTGGCCAAGTCACTCCACATGTTGCAAAGGAAGACCACAGATCTTCAGACATTCCTTCCAGCTAGGTCTGCGAGGAAATAACCCAGATGAAGTTACTCTAGCCAAACACTTGTAACAATCATCTCTCCCCTCCAAGAGATGGTCTATCTGCTTTGTGGCCCCTCTTCCTCAACAGTCAGTCTCTGTTGCGTTAGAAGACAGAGATATGATATCAGAAGACAGAGATATGATATCCCTGTAGAAGCGAAGTTATGCACTGAGCAAATACATCAGTGAGGTCACAGCTGACTAACCCTGAAGCTAATAAACTCGTATGGTCCCACTAGGGAACTTCAAGAGTTATGACCAAGACCAGGGTCCATTAGGACAAGGACTAGAAAGGACCATTGTAACTGCCTGCAGCTTCTGCATGCACACAGGCCAAAGGACTAAAAAGCCAGACGAAAGCAACTGTCTAGCCTCAATATGCACCAGATGTGCTGATTCAAATACTGATTTCTCAGGCATTTAACTCCTCACAGCTAGGACATTGCATACCTTATTTCTCTACCTTCAGTTCCTAGTGGACTTCAGTGGACTTCACCAAGCCCTGGTCAACAAGACTGGAGAGTCCCTACTATCAACAATCCTATAATGTGTTATTATGGGACAGTAATAAACACAAAGTCTATAGTGCTTAAAGAAAAAGCCAGTCACAACTGTATCTTCAGTTGACACTACCTGGTTGTGCACCTCTCTTTTACAGGATGAATCCAGTGAAACCTCTTCCCAGTAAGGAAAGCTTCCTGTCCTGTTTAGGAGAACATCAGACCTCACTGTACCCCTTGGGCAACATCAACAAGTCTCTGCTTTCAGGCACATTCCTTCTGTTTTATCCGTCTATTACTCTTTCACCTACAGCAAAGTTGAACTCAAGCTGCATATTTGCAATGTCACATAAAATATTGCTGCACAGGAGCTTTACTGTATTTTTGGAAGTTGGAATATGATTGTGGCTACCCATAGGTGTACAGATAAGTATATCTGAAGATTAAGGTATCTGCAAGATTCATTGATGCATTCCTCAGTTGAAACTGAATTCTGTTGCATTCATGGAATCCAAATACATTTTTCCCATTTGTACAAAAACAGCACTGGTGCATTATTCTCATCTGTAAGGTTTTCCTGAAATGGGAGTCAGAAATAAATAAGTTAATTAATAATAATAATGATAATATCTGAGTAGCAGAAACATGCCTGCGGAATGCTTCCTGCCAAAGATGCTTCCAGAGGATAGTCAACCACTATCCCAGTCACACAGGAAAGAAATTCTGAAGAGCAGGAAAAAACAATAAGATTGGCTCAGAACAAGACTAGAAGTCCCTGAAGTTCTGAAGTTCCTCCACAATGTCAGTACACTAGGTCTTCAGAATGAAGTTGTTTGGGTTTCTTTTCTTTATTTGTGTTTGGGAAAGGGTGGATTTGACCTTTCTGAAAAAGTAAATTACACATAAAGTGACATACTGGTATATACGCATGTACAAGGTTAGCTACATCCATGCGCACATGTGAGAACACTGTATGTGTGTTTTGATAAGTACAATAAATTACTCAAAACACTTGAAAACAAGTTTCATTTGACAACAATGGCATGCAATTGAAAAATACAGTACAAATTGCTTAGCATGAAATTTTACTTTTAAGCTTATTCCATTTACTAAAAAGTCTTCATAGACTTCTTTCCCAACTTGCCTTTATCTGGAAAGATATTCAGTGTATTTCCCCCATGCTGTTATAAAAATGGTTTTATACTTCGAGAAATTATGCCAGGACAAAACCAAATAGCTGAGGTTAATTTAACATTTACACATTATTGTGAACAATCAAACCAATACTTGCAAAAAAAATCATGTTAAAATGGTGGTTAATCTAACAATTTACAAACCGTACCATTCTAAAAGCATAGCAATTGTTGTTCTTAGCTCTGTCAAGACCACATGCTGTGCAGACACCTATTAAGAAATCCAAGCTTTTCTTAATGTATTTGAAGAGTGAAAACGTGTAATTGGAAAAGAAAGTGAAAACTCCCTACAGAAGGATTTGGTATGGACATACCCGTCAACAGATTATTGTTATCAGTTTCAGCACATAAACTAACAACAGTGTTCAAGTCTACATTTTTTCTAGTATATTAGGAGAAAATAAGTATTTAATGGTATTTTGAGAACATTTAAACCTCATCATTATATTCTAAAATTGATCTCAGCGTTTCTGCTTCATGCAACAAGCTGCTACACTGATTTTGTGAAATGCTAGAGCTAGTTCCTCTGGGAAGCCAAAATATACAAAGCATAAATTGTGGGTCATTTTGCTGTCCTGGTTCACCACATGTTCCCCAGAAGACTCGCAATGAAATGAGACAGATAAAGTTGAGGTTGGGACCATTTTGCACGAATCATCCCTACAAGCAATCTGTAGGGCTGAAGTGTCAACTTCAAAGATGAGGCTTTGGGACAGATAACATGCTTTTTTTATTTTTTTCTCCCAGTGGCTATTCCTTCATCAAGGAGACATACCCTTCATATTCCCCACACACAAGAAAATTACACACCACCCGTCATATAGTATGTATTATTTGTGGCTCTTGGCAGAGTAGCTGATCCAGATAGTCTACCCACTTCACCAATATTAGCCATCTGACAGTCAAGCATCTAATCCAGACAAATCCAGAATTTTGTTCTATTGGAAGGAAAAAAAGAAAACACTTTGGGAAGGCAACTCCTTCCATCCTAAGAAAAGGCTTCTAAAGCAAGTGGTATTTCCTTATTCGTCTTAGGCAGGGATACGTCTTCCTCCATAAGTACCTCTCCTTGACACAGCTGCGCCATGCTGCTAGAAAAACTTTTCAGAAAAGTGACCTTCATTCACGAACTTGTGTTCATTTAGTTTGAGCCACAATATTCTGCCTAAAATTGCCTTTCCTGGCTCTTTTCAGATTTCATTTCTGAACCTTTGGGAACAGAACATTTTCCAGGGCTGGATACGAGACAATGAATCACTCATATTTTCCTTAAAGTGTTTTGAGAATGAATTTCTCTGTAGACACCATTTATATTTTCTATTTGCAATCAAATGTCTCACCTGGGAAGTCTCACCAAGGTGTTGACTTTGCTTTTTACTTTGAGTATTTCATACAGCTTTCACAGCAATGCTCCCTATATAATGTAACTGAGATTTTAATATGAATAAATTTGTGATGAGATAAAAAAGTCAAACCAAAAAGTCACAGACAGGCTTTGAGAAAAACACAGTTCTTCTGTACTTGTGTGCAGTGTGGAAGGAATAATTCATTTCAGATCACAAGTTTAGAGTAACAGGTTGTTTACAGAGACCACCTAAGAACACAGCGCTGGCTTTCTTTATTTTATACCACAGTGTTTTAGCTATTTCCTTTAACTGGAGATAAAGTCCTAAAGATGCTCTCTATGGTTAGATTCATTTTGAGATATGAAAATGAATTTGACTAATGTCTCTTAAATGAGGAAAAGTGAATTTATAGACAAGACTGTGTTATTTCAAATCTCTCTGCTGCCTCATGTAAGTTTTGGCAAAGAAAAAGCATCCATAATATCAGCTTTAGTTTTGCTTAACGTTTCACTTTCAAACAGTGTTGGAAAGTTTGAAATGCTGATGCTGCAAGAGGGTTTTTAAAATGTAAAAATGTCTGCTGACATTGTAAATTGAGAGGGAAAAATCTTCTAAACCTCAAAACATTTTGATCCGTTTCAAGGATTTAAGTACTCATTTTTTAAAAGTCTAAATTTGGAAATATAAGTGCAACCTTGATTTGTGAGCAAAGAAAATTTTAAAGCTAGGAATTTGAAGCTCAAGAAAAGAAGCTGCTTTGCCTGGATTTATCGTAAATATTGCATTCTCTTTTCTTCAGCTTAGTTTTCCCAAGTTTCAATTCAAAGACACCAGCTGAATTATGCCACAGAAGTTATGTCTTCCAGGGAATCAAACAAGCTTAATAAGGAAAATAATATGAGTTATTATTCGCCTCAATTTCTTGAACCAACCTGATGCTTGGAATCAACGTTGAAATGCAAGCAAACCTACTACACTGATAACACTCAAGAAGGCACTGCAGGTTCAAGCTCATCCATCTGTTTTTCCCCTTTGTTCCAATGTTAATTCTGAGCACTGAAAACTATCCATATACTTCAGAGCAGCTCTCCATGCTGCTAATCTGATTCTGCCTCTTCTTCTTTCCCACTACAACCAGTGGCAAAGCATTGCAAAAACATTTTAGTGTAGATATATTCCTATTGCTTACTACATATTACACAGAAAGCCAGGGAGCCCCAGTGGATGACCTGGGGCTTAAACAGTCGTTCTTTGCTGCCTTGTCTCTTATGTGTATGACTGCTGTATTTGCTCTCAGATCTTTATGTCCAAGGATGGAAACTGGCACGCTATTCTCTGGATATATTGATCTTAGGACCAAAGGATGCTGTAAAATGAGACGATCATAATGGGATTTAAAGTTATTATAGGCAAAGCTGCAGTAACGTATAGTAAGTTCCTGGCATTTTCATTGACTAGTGAAAAATCACATAGCTACTATACATACACTTAAAACACTGGAAAAGATCTTCAAGGCCTGGCACCTATATTTTGTAGTTAGGTTTACAGAATTATTTTAAGTGAGTTTTTATGGGAAAAGGGGAAGAAATAACAAGGCTTTCTATTAGTGGAACAGAAATTTCACCAAAGGCACTATGAATTAAAAAAAAAAAAAGTTTCAATAAAAATTAAGGGCCTTATTCTCCTTTAGACTATTGCTATTTTAAACAACAGCAAATATACAACCTGCCCACCTTGCCTAGAAATAAAATGAGTATAAATAAAGCCCCCTTTAAACTCCTGTAATATTATGAAGGGCTTTGTGTAAAGGAAAACTGCACCCAAAAATATCTCAGTGATTTAGGGGAAATTTTTCTCCCTCTCTGTCCAAAGCAGCAAAACACACCACCATGCAGCAGAGCACTAATCTGGATCTCATCTATGCACAGGGAGAGCTGTGAGGTGGATGCAGCAGATACACTGGGATGGAGCATGGGTGTTCTGGCCACAGCCTTGTGTAGCATCATGGCCTGTCAGAAGGCGACAGGAGAGGGCAGAGCTGCAGCCCAGGAGAACTGAAACGAGGATGCAATTCTCTTCCCTCATTAAATCTCCAGATCCACCTGGCTTTGATTCAGCTCTAGATCTGCCAAACTGTGTTGAACACCACTGTCTGGAAAGTACTTGATCATATTTTCCCATTTCTTTAATTTGTTCAATACTTTAACCAGACATTTACAAATTAAATATTATAACTCCCCTCCCCCTAGTTTACACAATCAGAAAATAACAGTTTAAAAAAAAACAACTTTGGTTATTTCAGAGCTTTTCCTGTGACTGACAGGGAAACAGACAAGAGTTGTGGGAAACTAAAACTTTAAGGGGTTGAAAAAGTCCTGCTATTAAGATTTGGTGCTGAAGTTTCCTCCTGGTAGGACCCTGAGATCCAGGGAAAACTGAAGAAGGCAACGGTAGCAAAGTCAGCTTAACAACAACAACAACAACTAAACCTACACTGTAAGAATGACACTGGTCAAAGATGAGCCTCTGGAAAAAAAAAATTGTTTCAGCAACACTGTATCTGTAAGCCTGAAGTGCTGGGAAAAGAGAGGGAGCTGCTAACTGCTGGTCAGCTCCTGGTTCTGTATTTAGCAGCTGTCATTTGGGCAGGGAATGAAAACAAAATCTATGTGAGAGAATCTAAGAAAAAGAGAAGAAAAAAAGTAAAAATAGGAAAAAATGTATTTAAGGGGTAAAAGCAATTTAGGCAAGACTTAACCCATTTCCAGACAAGAAAATCAAAGAGATGCATGGTTGTAGGACAAAAAAAATGATAGATTACCAAATATATATTTATAACATAAATACTAGAATTGCTCTTCACCAAAAGGTGAAGAATTTTCCCGTCAAAAGATATTATCTATTTCAGATTGAAGGTTACAATGTTCCAGGTCCAACAACATGGGTAAGAAATCCAAAATACTGAGATCCAATTAATAATCCAATGTATTAATATCATTAATAATAAAAATAAATAAACTGACAAGACAGAATGACAGCAGAGAAAGAAATCCTTTGACGTTTAGAAGAAAAAAAAAAAAGGAAAACCAAACCAAACAGCCAAGAGTGCTGGTACTCTTAAATTCTTACATTGAAGCTAAGGACTTGCCGATGGAAAAAAAATAAAATAAAATAAATAAATTGGCAAAGCAAAAGCTGTGCTATGATTAGAGATTCCAGAAGTTATTGTTTCACAAGAAGAGCAGTGAGAGCACCACCAATGGAAAGAAGGAGGAATTTTAAGAGACAGAAGGACATTAACCTCCCAGCTTAACCCAGCTGTTGAAGGATCAGTTTCTCCAGATCTTACAGAGCAGGTCGGGAACCAACCCAACCAGTAAGGTTTTCCAACAGACAAGCAGCCAGTATAGCAAGGTTAAAGAGCTGGTCACCATGACATGACAGAAATATAACAAATTGCCTGTGATGGAAAACAATTCCAGAGGAACCTGCAGGTGCACATGAACATGCAGAATATCCCACTGCAACTGCTCACAAAGATTTGGAATTCTGGACTCTACTAGCATTGATTGCTCAATATTACAACCATATCTGTCTTGGAAAAAAAGATATCTTAAAGAGGTTCTGGAATATCTGAGACATCTTTTTTATGTTTTAAGAAAGTTCGTATTACACAATGGCATGTGGCTAGGACTTACAGTCCACTGTCAGACCACTCTTTGGCAGCTGAGTTGTGAGAAGTTACCAAACACCATGATAAAGCACCTGCATAGATGGTCACCAGAAGAACCCTTCCTCTGGGGCAGTGGAACAAATTAGGGTTATTTAAATCAAAAACTTTGAGAACAACTATGCCCAAGAAATTCAACACTGTGAGACCTCTGGAAGAGATTCAAGAAAGGCCCCAGAGTCCTGTTAGATGCCACACAGACCATCAAGCAAGGTCTAGGTGTTTCATGGACTTTCTCTTGGAGTTATGCAAGCATTTCTACACCTTAGATATTGGCAGTTTTACCTCAAGCTTCAAAGCAATTCCAGAAGCATTTATTCAGCATTGCAGTCAGAAAAAAAAGAGTCACAACTCTGTCATACGTATCCCAAGTACAGCCTTAATAGACCTGCCTGCAAATTTTGAGGGTTATGGTCCAGGTCAGCAGGCAAAAACCTGCATCACAACACAAACTCAACAGCTGCCTTGCCAGCAGTCTTAGAAGAGTGGTCAAGATGACAGAGATAAATTCTTTCTCTCATGCAAAGAGATAGAAACTGTATATCAGAGTTGACATGCACAGGCAAGATCCAATCCTGCAGTTTGCATTGCTTGCACTATGCCTATTTTCTGGCTAAATGGAGTTTAGTTTGCAGAGCTATCAATACAACTTTCACTGATATGTGCCACCTGCAGCCAGGCCCAGCCAAATCATCCTTATGAGTCTGCAGTCAGTCAGACTGCTTATACAATGACTAATAATATAAAGACTAAAGACAAAGAAAAAAAGTCTAATAGGAATTTTAATCAAATAATACAGAGGGGACAAAAAAATAATTTAGTTCTCTAAGCATTTGTAACCAAATGTTTCAGGGATTTTTGCTTGCCTTGGACATTTGGTAACAAATTTAAGATAACCCCTCTTGGGTCTCATAACCTTGCTCCTGAAAGTACCGAAAAGAGGGGTATGACGGCAATCAGAGGCCACACTTTTTTTACACTCCTCTCTTCAGGTGGGTGGCTGGCACTTTGGGCGTTAGTAGTAAAAACCAAAGCACAGTGAATATTGCAATTTTGTACATTTACCATTTGAACCAGTTGTTTATTAATTACCATTGTTGTATCAATCCTAGATCTTTATCCCACACTCTAAAGATTCATTTGAGGATAATGCTGATGTTGCAGGCTGAGCCATACAACCTACCAACTTTCTCATACCACTGATGGCTGGATGTTCTGTTTTTACAGCTTTTTAAAGACAACTTCCCTTTTCCACCACAGTTCTCTGCTGAAAATCGTATGCTTCTAGGAATATTACTTATTCATGCCTAATATTTTATAAGTTATCATTTCTGGGCATGCTTCAGGGTAATCATTTCTTTCCAGCTTTCTTCTTCTGATACAGCATCTGCTTTGGAAATGTTCCTTCTGGATTAGTGTCTCATCACACATTTTTCAAGACCACATCTCATTCTCTAATTTCGTCTCACATTTCCAGTGCCTCCTAGAAGTGCTCCCTGGTTTTCATGACTCTTCACAACATATCTTCCTTTTCTATATCATTATAGAAGATAATAGTGTTGCAGAAAGTATTCCTGTTCCAGAAAGCATTTGCATGTGTGTTTAAGCATTGTTGAGGTCTGTAGGATGCAAACAGCTTCTTTGTCTGTCTATATTATATTTGCTTTTCTGCATTCATTTGTAGCATTCAAAGTTTTCCAAGTTCTTTCAGAATTAATGATCAGTTTTTAGTAGCCTTAACAGCATAAAATTCATAACACACTAAATAGGAGCCAGAATTTGTCATCTTGGCTCCCTATACAACAGTCTCATAAATGTGTACTACAATGAGCTGTACAAGCACATATATACTTATTAATTATTTGTTTCTCTTTACCAACATTTTGAAAACAGGTCTCTCCATGTTCTGTTTCTTCAGCTTCATTTGTTCTATTTTTTGATTTTTTAAAAAAGAGTTGAGTATCTCAGCTATTTTCAGCTGGGATAATTCACCACATTTCTCATTTGCATGTAAAGTGTAGTCAATGCGAATTGATCAAAACCAAATTAACAGCAATTGGTTCCAATATTTTCCCTGTTTACACATTAGCTTGCTACCTTTAACATATAGATGTATTGAATTCAGCTTAGCAACCTGAGCATGAATGCTGTGGCCTTTAAAGAGAAACTTATCTGTAATTAAAATCATGCACAAGTTTTAGTGGGAATCTGTTTACTACCTAGAAAGAAAGCTGATTTTAAAAATGAATAGAATTTAGCCGAGTAGTTCATGTGTTTAATTCTGAATTAAATCTCCTAAAATTATGGGACGTTAGCTTTATTAAGCTTTAGATCATATGAAGGTTATGTCTAGTTCTTTCTGGGTTTCTGAAAAAAAAATTGAAAGATACCCTTCCTTCCCTCAACAGTATTGTTTCCTTTCTTTAAAATATCACTGCAAACTGATAATAAGTTAGCCCAGTCGTAATAATTATGAATTTTTTTTGCAAAAAGTGTATAGTAAATATGCATTGAAACTACAAGCATGTGATATAAATCATCTGGCACAGTGTTCAGATGACAAGTAATAAGGCCTTCAGGATAAAAACCAAAGCACATATACGGTGGTTGCTATAAGGAAATGATTTATCCTAGAGGGTATATTGAATTGCTTATTATAATTTAGAATGGTAATTGCTATGGCTTCACTATACTGTTTAATTGCTACAGTACACTGATATATACTATGGAAGACACTGCAGTAACTGCTGAGGTTATATAATAGTATTTGCATAATCTGCACTGTAGTTTATTCTTTTAGTAGATAATGTAGTATATGCAGGAATCAAATTGTTTCGCACCATATTGATTGCAATTAAGAACACAAATATGAATACAAAGATAAGGCTTTTTTCAAAGTATATATCACAGGACAGTCACAAAATTCAAGTTTAAGTCATTACTGTGCTAGTGTTTCTAGGAAAATAATTATAGAAATGGAGCTACTGAGATTTTTGTAATAATTATAAGATGGAGCTCTATATTTTTGTACAAAGATATCCATTTTCCAGGCCAGATCTTTCTCATATTCCCTACCTACTTGCAGTTAAATCAGCCTAACTACTCCAGTGCGACAAAGGGCAGGATTTGAACCACCGATGCAAATTCATTACCACAGTTAAGACACTTCCTAACGCTGCATAATGGTGTAGGGTCTGGACAGGCACTGGCTGAGGCTGTGGTCTATACACTGTTGAAATGATTGTGCGGTCCTATGTGAAACAAACTCTGGTGATATCTTGTCTTCCAGTGTCTTAGATCTCTCTTCATTGGTGCCTCCCACTCTGCAGGAATGGTGATGACACTTCTGAGAAATTAAACCTCCTCTGTGTGCCCCTAGCCACAGGTTCCCCTGGTTAAATTTGGGCACCTAGAAGTCAGTGTGTCCCTGCACACATTCTCAGGTCAGAGAGAGGAAGTATATTACCATGGAAAGAAGCTGTAACTGGAAATTTTCCAACAATTTTAGCCTAACAATTTTAGCACAGAAGTCCCCACTGCTCTTAGGTACTGAGGTAGCCTACAAGGAGTTGAACTCATATGCAAGAGAGCTGGGACCAAATCACGATAGCCTGTGTAGATCAAGATCAACTTCTTAATTTGCTTCTGAAATCAAATTTGCATGTGGGGCAATATAAAGACTGAAGACATATTGTGCCACCAGGAGAAGAATCACTATGTATTTAATATGATACTTTCTTCCACTTGTTATTTTTAATCCCTCATTTCTTTGCCTTGAAAATGCAATGGAAAGCTGACAAAGGATTTACAGCTGGGCTGACTCACATATGTTTCAGAATCATGCATCATAGAAATCAGCTACACTAAAATGCTTGAAAAGATGATATTTTGATGGATTTGTTTGTGATTTTGTGAGTGAAAGTAAACAGTATGATTTACTTTGATTTGGGAGATGATGTTGTTTGTTACAGATTCTGACTGACCCAGCCAATCTGTGAAATTAATATCTCTCAGAAAATTAGCTGAAACTTTGTCTTCAAATTCAGCCATTCATTATTCTTCCATTTTTAAAAAAGCCAATTCATCCAGTCTAGAATCAGGAAGAAAATCACATCGCATTGCTCAGACATCCTCAATAATAAATAGTCAGAGTGACGGATAAGGCTTGGCAAAACTGTTTGGAAATATTTGCAAACCGCTAATAACAACTCGCTTGCTTAATTAAAAAGTCAGAGTTGATAACACAGGATTTAAATAATTAGCTCAGCTCTACTGCTAAAACAAGGGACTACAAAAAGTTGTTAGGACAACTTGCTGTAAGAGCAACTCCCGATTCACTTCGTAGAATTCTGTAGTTTCAAGAAGCAATTGATGGCAGGGGACATTGATGTACGATAAATGTAGCATGCAATCACTCTGATTGTTTGTGATCATGACATTTTACAAACACTGCTTCTCTGTCATTTTCTAAAGTATTGTTTTAGAGGGTTGTGACAGAGGTAAAAGAAATAAAAAACGAACAAAACAAGGAGAAATGTCACCCTGTCTCCCTAGACAAGCCAGATTGAAAAATTGAAGAGAAACCGACTGGGATGAGATAGATTCGTAGCACTGACACTGTACCAGCAAAATCAGAATTAGATTTTGAGATTATTGAAGTAATCAAACTACAGATTCTTTTCACAGGAGTTTACAGTACACTATCTATATATTATATTGAGTGTGGCAGTGCTGGCTTGCAGTTAAAGCAAGAACTTGCTGGATTTTTTTGTTTGTTTGTTTGATTCTGCTACTGACATGCTGTGTGACCTTGAGGTTCAGATCCCCACTTGTGAGATGGGGATAATAATCTTAACCTACTTTGAAGCCAAGTAGGTGGAATCTCTGAGAGTTCTCTTCAAGAGCCTGCAGCTAATAATTAATGCTGTTTACATTTCATCGTTTTTCTTATTTTGTAATTGGAAATAAATAAGCCTTAAACTACTTTAAAATTAAAAAAAGAATGTTTCCCAGCTCTGACCACAACCCATACCCAGCACAAGCATTGCATTTACAGATGGGCAAGAGGTGAACCCATTTCAATTGCCCTTTCACCCCTTCAGCCACGTAAACAAGGTCTGACCATGGATTTGGCTCACTCACTTCAGGCTGGTGCTCAGGTATACTTTTTACATGTATCTAACAATATCTTTCAGACTTTCCATCCAGCTAAAACTCTTATCTAAACCTTGTTTTGTCTTCATTTGACTATTCCAGGCTTTTTCTGTTTGTGTAGGTCACTGCCTGTTAGGAAGCCTAGCCATCTGATGATTGCAGCCCCTTTCCCTTCCACTCATATTATACCTAACAGCAATGTTTTTGATTTTGAAGACTACTTTCACTTAGCTGCTTCTGTAAAACGGGTCTAGCGACCTGTTGCAATACCATCCCTTGGTTTTCTTCAACCAGCAGTCTAAGCTGTTATCAAGTTAATCTCCAAAAACATTATGCTTTTCCCTTACTTCTGATACTGTACTGATGAGTTACACATGGAAAAAAGATCATAGAATCATAGAATTATTAAGGTTGGAAAAGACCTCCAAGATCATCTGGTCCAACCATCACCCTACTACTGCCAACGTCACCCACTAAGCCATATCCCCAAGCACCACGTCCAACCTTTCCTTGAAAACCCCCAGGGACAGTGACGCCACCACCTCCCTGGGCAACCTGTCCCAATGCCTGACTGCTCTTTCTGAGAAGAAATGTCTCCTAATTTCTAACCTAAGATGAAGATGGTCCCTTTATATTCCATCAAAGCTTCCTTCAAAAAGGATTTCCTTCAAAAGGATTTCTACTATATTGCCTTTAAACACAGCCCAGTACAGATGCAGGTAGCAAATGTGAGCTATTGCCTATCCATCTGATTTTTTTCAATTTTTCTTGATTTCCCCTAAATAAAGAATATATTTTGCATCCAGAACTAACACAGATGAGCTAGTTTTTCCCTTTAGCCACTTCATCTTGTTTGTAACTTGTAAATGCATAGGACAGACAAAATTCTTTGACAAACTTCTTGTCAATTTAGTTATGATACTACCCCAAACTTACTTCAACAATGTTACATGTCATGATTTATATACAGCGTATAAACATATATACAGCGCATAAACATATATGCAACGTATGAAGTTGTTTTGGCTACCAGCCCTGCAAACATCCTGAACTCCAAGATTCAGAAACTTTATTTCTTATATATGGTCAGGACCAAAAAATGTCTTAAAGCCAACACATATCTACAGTTATACCTATAACTTAGAAAAAGAGACATTTTAAACCTTTGAAAACTGGTTAAGCTCCTAAAGTGAGCAGCTCTGGGAAGACAATATAAGAAGACAAGTACCATTCTGAACTTCATAAAAAACAACACTATCTCCGATGCAAATTCTGCATTGCAACAACTCAAGCTAGCTCCAATTTCCTGCACGCTGCCACCAGTATAGGCAAGGAGTGAGCTCCTGCTCCCAGACACCCTGCTGCAGATCTGAAGGAAAGCCCTTGACTTCCTGGGGCAGTGCCAGATTTACTCTGTTCTGGGTAAAAACAGGATTTGGCTCTTCATGGGTTACTGCCTCTCATTTTTGGTCAGCTTGTGCCACTGCACTGCCTTCTTCAGAACAAGAATAAATGCTGCAAAACTCTCTGCATGTGGTTTTGACTCTAACACAAGTGGCTTCCTGTATAACCATGGTGTTAGTCATTTTGCAGGAGAATTCTGTTCTGAAATTGCTTTTTCATCCACAGAAATACTTGGGATAATGGCTGATTGCCATTTTTTCCACATATTCTCATGTCAAAATGATACTTGTTTAAAAAAAATAAATCAGCATTCATAATTCATTGTGGAAGCTGTCATCCCACCATAAAGCAGATATAGCATGTGACTTAGCTGACTTATTAGACAACATCCATACACACCAAAGGTATAGCTAAAGCCCAGGGAAAGTGGATTACCTAATAGCTTGTGCTTTTCCTGCATGAAAATATTTTAAAATAGTTCATTAAACAAGAACATTCAAAATTCAGACTTTATCAGATCACTTCAGTCCTGCAAGCACAAGGCATCTAAGTACTGCTGAGTATTTGGGTCTGGACAATCTTCCCAAGGTCATACACAAAGTCTGTAGCAGTATGAGGAATTAAATCCACGCTGTCCACATTCAAGACAAATACCAGAACAACGGAACCATCCTCCTTTTGTAAAAGGAATGTACAACAGGAGTCCCTGCTTCCAGATAATACAGGGTGTCACCCTCCGATACATGAGAATATTTACACTTGGGAAAAAAAAATCAACGGTTCTTTTCTTTTAACCTTTGTTTTGATCTTGAAGCTTCAATCCAACACTCTCAGTCTCCAAAATGAAAACAGTAAATTGACATGTCATATAGCTTACAAAATGAGGAGTGTTATCAAAGGCAGGCTGAGTAACTAGACCTTGTTCAGTACACAAGTACAATTCATATTGTTCCCACCTATTACCAGGGCTCAAATATGTAAAATATGAACCATTCCACAATCTGCATGCTCATTTATATTACCTTTATGTGAAACTTAGGGAATAAAAAATGTTCCATTTCCCCTTCAAGTATACTACTCTACGTTACAAAATCCTGCTAGTTTTCTTGGTGAGACTAGGCTTTGCCATACACTTTGCAAAGGAAAAGTGGACATTTATCCTTTGGGCATTTGAGTTTAAAAGTGAGACTGAAACTTTTAGAAAGAAGTTTAGTTTGGTGTTTCTGCCTTAACATTTTTTTTTTCTTTTCCTCATTCCTGCTCCTTATCTCATCTCTTTCCATTTTCCTTGTGCAGGTTTAGCTCCTGGAAGTTCCTAGCTCTGCTACTCTGCCTGTTCTTACCCTTGGAGTGACATCTAACCCTAGTCTCTGACTGCAGTGCTATTATATTTGTATTAGTAATAGTAGTACAAAGTAGACTTTGTATTTAGCCTTCACAGACAGAGTAATAACAGAGCTCCTTTTCTTTGCAGCAGCCAAGTAAATATGAGGCTGTTACCGTGAAGAGAGCTTTAGCCTTCTCTTCTTCATATGAAAACACCAATTAATTCACTCTTTCCTCCTTGACCACATATTGTCCCTTCATTCTTGTTCTCCAAACTTTTGGTCTACTTCTTAAAATAAATTAAAAAAAAAAAAAAACATAAACTGAATACCATACTACCACAGAGACTTTACCAGTATGAGGCAGAGAAAAATGTAGGATCTCCTTCATCAAGTACCTTCTTCTTTTCATTCAAGATCTTTCTTTGGCTGACCTTTCTCAAAGCCTTTCCATCACATACATAAGTTTAAGTCCAGTACTGCCAAAGATCAGACCTGGTCTCCTCACATCATTCTGATTTTAAGCTAAATATTTTACCATAGTTATATAATTTCAATCTTGAAAGAAGAGCATATGGAATAGAATTAATTGTTTGCTGTTCTGTCCCAATAATTTGGTGTCTTTTTGGCATTTTGACAAATGCCAACCTAAGAATTTAAAATAAAATGATCTCATACATTTGGTGAATATAACTATGTGCTGAAAAATAACACTGACTTCTTTATTTTATGAATTTTTTTTGTGAAATCTTCCACTCTCTTTGTTACAGTGGGAAACAGAAAGAGATTTCTTATTTTTGCTGAAAGTAAAAATGCCATGAACATTTATTTGCAGAATAATCACTAATCCTCTAAAAACAAAAAACAGCACTAAATTAAATTTTGCTCTTTAAATGATATTGACAATTCTGTAAATGAGATCAATTTTTAAAGTTGGCACCAAAAAGGATCCCACTTGTTTTCCTGATTTATTGGCAACAGCTTTACACATTCTCGCTTACAGCAGTGAAAACAGAAATTTAATTTGATCCAAAAATTCCCCAACTTCAGTAGACTTTTTGTAGTGTTTAGATAATAATTTATTCTGAATAGAGGTCTCTCCAATACTTGATGCAATAAGGAGTGAGAATGCACTGGGAAGCCTCTCTGAACCATTTCAAGCAGCCTTTTAAGAAGCTATCCAGCAAGGAAGATTAAACATTAGCTGATTACCGACAAGTAATTAACAATGTCAACGAAACACAGAAACTGAATTAATAATAATTATATCATCAACACGCTGATCATCTTGTAGAGAATCCCAGGGAAGAGGAGAGGTTAATTACTCACTGCTAGCAGAACAGCAGGAAGCCGACCGCAACCATGCCTCTGCATGGTGTTAACTGCCAGGCAGATAATTAATTAACATCATAATTGTAATGCAGGCAGCATGAAAATATTGAAATATTACTTCATTTCCATTCTATTACCTACCCAGCGCATTCTATAACTTAGAGGCTGGAACTACAAAGCTTGGTCGTGACCGGACTCCTGGATTTTGTGGCTTTGACATTATTTTCCATGAGAGGTCTATACTGAATGACAGATTGAGGGGTTTGAGCAGAGGACATAGAGCCAGGAGGGTTCCAGTTCTCATACAGACTTCTTCTGCCTTGACACAAGAAGTTCAACATGATTCAGGAAAGTTAGAATTGTGGATGGGCACATGGATTATGAGAGTTCAGCTGTAAATACTTTCTTCCAAAATAATGAAAAATGAACAAAATGTTTGGAAAAAGCTCTTAAATCACGTGCTTGAACCACAGCCCAATCAGGACTTCAGGGAGAACTTGTATGAAGGTTACCTGCCTATGTGCCTTGCAGTCCCATGCTGAAATCCTTTAAAGGTCATTCTGCAGATCCAAACATAGTCTGGTTGCCCTCTATGAGAGATGTTCTTCTTCCATCAGAATTTGTTTGGCTTCAAGTAGGAATGCCTACAGTCACTAATACATGATCTACAGGATAGCATACCACAGAAATGAAAGTATTGTGTACAACTCTGGTCAATCTTATCCAGGACAGACAAATTCAAATGTCCTTCCTAACAGGGTGCTCAGAGGAAAATAAAAAACATTAAAAAAAAAAAACAGAAGGATTTTGCTGTATGCAGGATAGTAATGAAAGACATATGACATATGGTTGCTGAAGTAGATATAGCTAAGTAGTGCACGAGGAATCTGGCTAATGCATCTTTAAAACTGTGTTGTAACTGATCTTCTTGAAGGCAAATTATGACAAGTCAAAATGTGCAAAGACAGGATTCCTTGGTCAAGAGATACTGACATTTGATCATCTGTAAATTGAAATTCCCTGCTTAAAATATTTGAGGGTTTGAAACAGAATAGTTTTGAATGAGGCACTGTTGACCTAAAATAAAATAAGCTTACTAGAATCAGATCCTAACTATTAGTCCTACACAGGAAGTACCCTGAAAGTGTTATGGCCATCTGTACCTATGGCAACCTTATCAAATCTTAAAACTTGTTTGAAACAATTTTTAATCAGGAACAAATACTACAGTAAACTAAAGATTTCCACATTTCCACATTTCCATTTCTACAGTAAACTAAAGATTTCCATAGCACTTCTTGAAAAGAGAGGGACAACCACTATTGCATTCTGGCCAATATTCCCTCTCCTTGTAACAGAGGATCTAATGCCCAGGGCCTGTTTGTGACCTCTCCCCTCTCTTATAAATGCTCATGCAGTCACCACACTATCAATCTTTAACTCATAACCTTGACAAGCACTCTGGGACTGACAAGAGCTGCATAACACCAAGCCCTTTATCGTTCTGCCTAGGGTCAGGCCTTATTTCTGTATGCAACTAATGAACTTTTCACTGGAGGTCATGATTTCAGTATTAAATGGAGAAACTGAACATCTACTAACAACATTAAAAATAGGACAGTTGGTTCTTATTTACGCTGTAGTAAGTCCGGAGTAATCCTACTGATTCCTTGATACTTTCTCCAATACCAATGTAGAGTGAGAGCATTATAAGAACCAGGTCCTTTACAGCCAACTGCAATCATTTGGTATGTTTGCTACCCTACAATATCCTCTCGAGTAGAAGTAGGATTCAGCTTCCCATGGAGACTGTGAAGCTCAGCAAACACCAACTAACGGAGGGATCTAAACTGCGGAGCATTCTATGACCTAAACAAACTAATTCAGCATAGAGAAGTAAGGATAGACACGTTTTATGGCAAAAAATACAAAGAAATCAAAAGATTTGAAGCCCTGATGAAGCCTATGCTGACACAAGAACAAAGAACATTGTTCAGCTTTCAACATTTCACAAACATCCAAGTCAAACAATCATTCTGATGACAGGCAATGATAAACAGTGCAAATGACAAAGAAAGTTAACAACTCACCTGTACTAGAAGGTTTAGTGTTATCAGAAAAGCCATTTCACTATATTACTACCTGGAAGCCCTTCCTGGACGTTTGTATAATTAAAGTATTCTGGGAACATCTATAAACATATCACTGTCCCTGTGCCACCACATATGGTGTGGTGCCAAGCTCCCACACCTCTTTCTGTTTTATCTCATGATAAACAGTTGCACTTGTGTTTGTGTGGTGAAGAATTTCTTTAAAACATAATAGTTCTCTCTGGAAAGTGCCATAACCTATTCCTTTCTGTACCCTTTTCAACTTTTCCACCCTTTTTCCAGTAGAACCATGTGATCAGCAGAAGCCTTTTGTTGACTTTAGAGATAAAAGAAATTAACCTTTCATACATCTGTAAATGTCACCTTCTGCATCTTTGCATTTCCGTAAGTAAAACTTTACTATGACATAATATATAATGTAAATATAAAACCAGGAAATGGGAGATGCCAGCCACTTAAGCCTGCATCACTGATCCTCATAGATATATTCAAAGCAGCTCTCCCTCTTGATTCATTTAGATGGGGACTATGCTGCTGTAAGGAATATTTGTATCTCAAATGATGGAAATAAGATACATTCATATGTACCTCATCCTACAAGGCTGATGCAGACATACATGAAGTGTGGTGAATTTTTAGGACTTGTTGTCCAGCTACATAATTCTTTTAAACACTTCTATTGGTTGTCTAAGGCATTCTATGAACTTTTAGTGTACATTCTAAATCTGCCACTGCTCTGTCCTTTTGTCTTTCATAAACTTCCTCACACACTCAAGGCTTGAGTAGTCCTGAAGTATTTTGATCTTTCCTTGACATCTTTTTTTTTTCCTTACATACTCTGGCAGGCTATTACTGGTATCAGCTGACCACAGTACACAACAAAAAAAGAGATCTTTTCATCTTTCAACCTCGAAAGCATGCCAAGTATGAGGATTTATTCAGGTATGAGCTCTATAAAAGTACTTCTAAGTCACACACACCATGGATCCAAATAGCCTAGCACTATTTTAGACTAAAGAAATTCAAATCTGAGTCAAAATCCATATGTATCTGCTCATGTCCACTGCAAAAGTTTGGAAAACATTAACTCCCTGCCATAGTGCAAGAAGCCAAAGCAACTTTTTGTGATACTAAACCTTGCTCTAGAAAGTATGTTTCAAAGACCAGTGGTGATCTTGCTCTTTTGGAGAACACAGATTGCTCTCCCAAAAAAATGTGACCTGGCTCTGTGTTGAAACCATACAAGATCATTTAATTCTACACCATTTCCTCCAAAGTGGTAAACATTTTAAAGATTTCTTCTCTTAAAAGTAGGATTGAGCAATATTAATGTATTACAATCTACCCTTCTGCTCAAGTTCAAACCATCTTTTAAAATAGCAATAAATATTTCTGGAAATAGCTTAAACCACAGCTGGAAGTACTGGTTCAACACTATTAAGATATTATTCTTCTCTTTGCTTTGTGGTTCATACAAAAACCGAGTCTTGTCCTTGGAAATTGCTGATATGTACTGTATACCTCTTACAATTTACTTTCTTGCAGTTAGGCTTGTACTTTCTCCAGCTTTACTGCTGTGTGTTGTACCAGGGTGCAGGTACACCCTAAAATAGAAGAAAATCCAGGATTTACCATGTTTTTCCTAATTGTAATACTTGCACATACATTTTGAAATCTTTGCTTATTCTCCTCAGGACTACCTATGAACAAAAAAATTTCAGTTATTGACCACCCTATCTGTGTAAACACTGATTGTCTCTAGCACGTTTCTTTACAATGCAGGACATATCCTCAAACTTTTTTAAATTTGATGTAAAGTCTGTTTTATTTTTTATTTTTTATTTTATTTTATATGGAGCAGAACAAACACCAGTAAAATTGCCAGTGTATGTCAGGTAAACTACATCACAGCCAATAGAGAACAGTTTCCAGAAGGAAGTACATCGTAGTGTGATAAGCTGACCTTTAACCATACAATTGCATATTGAACATCCCAAGTAACTTTGCCCCATTACATCAAAAGACACTGGTTACTGCATTAAAGGTTTTGTTAACCTCAATGGAGAAAGGGTGGTCTGAAATGCAGGCACTAGATAATTAAAATTAGAATGCTATAGATGGCTACTAGATTGCTCATTTTATATAACGAATTGAAAGCCTAATAGGAAAACTCATAATACCAGCCCTCTTAACATTAACAATTACCATGATTAACAATGATACTCACAACTCATTTTTCATTAAAGACTATGGGCAGAGATAAGCTTGTTTATATAGACTAGCTTTTTAACCGATGAGCCATTTATCACTTCAAAAGCCATGAAGGGACAGAACAGCACCCAGCAATTAAAACTTGCAAAGTGACCTTGTGACAGTGAAAGACCCACCCTCCTCTGAAGCAACAGTAAAGCAATTGTTTTTAAATCAGTTAGAAATGGAAAGATAATTTGTTGGTTTGTTAAATCATATATCTTGGCCTTGGAGCGACTGGAGTGTATTGCTGCACACAGAAGGGCTCCCATACAAATGCAGGCTTTCCAGAGTATGCCACAGATGGGAGAAGTGAAGTTCTAAGGGATATTGGATCATAAGAGCGATCCACAAAGGACTAATAATGTTTTATACTAAAACGCCAAATAAAAAACAAGGTTTCACGTAAGCGTTTTCATAAACAAAGATCAAAGCATATGTCGTGTATTCACTTCCACATGATATCCCAGTCAATCTTCATTTTCTCATTCTTATTTTAGGTACCATGCCTCGTTGCTGCAACCTCTCATTTCTCCTCCTAGACTAAGCTTTTGAGAAGAAGCAAGTCTCTGTTTATCTGTCAACCTCAAATGCTACAGGTGGGTCCTGCTCCCACAATTGAGATTTTTCCTAGGTTCGATTAAAGCATAGTTAGGCTGAAAGGACTTGAGGTTTAGGTTAAGAAGAATAGTAAAGAAGAAACAAAAATGGCCCCTTCACGTGTTTACTTCAGACAAGTAGCACTTCCTAAAGTCACAGTTCAGGTATGTGCAACAAAGCCACAGGGACAATTTGAGTATTTTAAAGTGAAATCAAGCTAACATATGTATTAAAAGAAGGTGCAAATAACACTGAAGTAAAAGGAACAGTCCTCTCCAAAGTTGGAAAATATGTCAGACATGGCCAAACCGTTCATTTCAGCTATCTGATATTTGCCAGGCATTGCTTAAAGATTAGTTATTACAGTCATGTGATACTACATCTGCGTAAGTGCAGTATTATTTTAAAAGACTAAGGAATAACACAGAATGATTACAAGATATCCTTTCTGGCAAAAATTAGAATAGTCACTGAGAAAAGAAATAAACATTTAAGAGTAGCAAGCACCCAGTCTAGTCTCACCACTACAGCCTTCAGGAAATAAAAGGAAAAGAAAAATTAGAAGGAGCTTTGCAAAATGACTGGTTTGGAAGATATTTTATTTATGTGCTAAGTCTGGCTTTAATTCACACTCACGAGCTGCCCAGGATTTTTATTAATCAAATTAATTTACTATTCAATTAAAAAGCAAAAATGAATGTGAAAGCTCTATTATAGCAGTTACTTCAAAAACGCACACGCCCATGTACACATACATATCCCTTTCTCAGTTTAAAAAACAATGAACTATCTGTCCACAGGTAACATATGTCTCAAGAAATTTATTTATTTTGTAAAGAAATTAAATGTAAGAAATGTGTTTAATGGAAGAATGAGAGGGGATCAGACTGCAGCATTAAAGAATGGAGATAATAGGATGTGCCTTTTTCATGCTGCTCAGTTCTCTCAGTATTAATTGATTCAGGATGATGTGATTTTGAGCAGTGAGCACAAGCTAACTAAACATAATTAATGTACACTAGGATTATTTCTCCTCAGCTCATCCCTTCATTATGTTTTTTTTTTTTTTTTCCACCAGCTGATGATAAAACCTACAACTGATTTATAATGCATAAATCCTTCCATTCCAGACTATCTTGCAAATTCTGGAGAAGTTTCTGAGAGGGTTACCGCAGGCTGGAAGGTTGTGAAAGCCAGTGGCACATGTCTGTGGAGCCAAGGCTACAGTGATGGTGGTAGCAGACCTAACACAAGCTATGTTCTGCTGCCTGGACATTATATAGAGTCCCTTCATGATCCCAGCTGCTGCTACATCTTTGGTAAAGGCAGTCTCCATGTGATTTCTGAGTAACCAGAGCAAACCCATATAGTGCTGATAGCAGAGATCCATCAGACTCCTTTCCAACACAGCCTGCCTCACCATGGACAGATGGTCTCCCTGCTTTGCTGACAGCTTCAGAGCCGACATAATACTACTTGACCCCTGTTAGGATCCCAGCTTATTGCAATGTATGTGCATATATATACACATATATGTACATACAAGCATTATAGATAGTGTTTTGCTTCTTTTTCATCAGGCAATGCATGGTCCAGCACTGTTTACTTCACACAAAACCCAACACCTGTAAGGACATAGCATATTTGTGTGGGTCTCTCTTCAGCTTGGCTGCCCTCCTGCCAAGCCTCCCGCTTTTACTAACAAAAGAGGGATAGGGAATCATTCAGGCTGTGGGGACTGAAGTAGAAAATGAGTCAATAATAATCCCAGACTTCCTCTAATGCAACTGCTGGTCCAATCAAAACCACGGCCTTCTAGGTCAAGGCTATCGATTATAAACTCTTACGTGTCAGGAGCTTGCAGTACCCCAACAGTGTACTTGCGCTAACTCTTTTTGATAACAATTAACTTTCAAAGCCCATGACTGCTAGGTGAGATCTGCAATCTTAGTTCCAGGGCTGTGAGTCACAACTAACACGAATACAGAACCTGGAGTAATCATAAATTCACCCTGGAGAATCTGAGAGCAAAATCTGTCTGAGCAGATTCCTCTCGCTGACAAAGTCAGAGGAGGAGGAAGTGAACAAAAAAATTGTTTGGTTTGAGTTTGTTTCTTTGATAGAAGCTTGCAAGCCTGCTTTGCTAAATCAGAGCTACAGAGAGGTTAGATGGGAATTTAATCATGATTGACACATAAATGACGGTCTCTTTAGGGGAAAGTGACACATCATCTGCACTCATGTATCATGTCATACCAACAATACCAGATCCACTTTATATATACATATCTAGGTAAATAACATTGGAAATTATTACTAACATCCAGTTTTCTTGAAAGTGAGTTTTAAAAATTAGTTTTTCTGATATTTCTCTACACACCACTGATTAAAAAGTTTGGACATCTTTTAGGATCCAGATAACTGAATCACAGAATAGTATTGCTTGGAAGGGACGTTTGGAGGTCACCTGGTCCAACAGCTTGCTCAAAGCAGTGTTCTCTTTGAAGTTCCCTTTGGGGTGCTCCAGACAGGGAGCTTTTGTGCATCCCCAAGGACAGATACTCTACAGCTTCGTTGAGAAACTTGTTCTAGCTTTCAATCATCATCATTATGCACCTCCTTATATCTTACCAAAACTTTCCTTGCTACCCCTTTTGTTTGTTTGTTTTATTTCCTGCTTTCCCTGCCCACCTCTGAAGAGAGTCTGGATCTGTCTACTCTATAGCCTTCGTTAGCTGAAATCAGCCATACTAGACCCACTCAGCCCCAGCTGAACAAATCCAGCTTTCTAACCCTGTTCTTGTGTGGCACATGCTCCAGAAGACTCATGAGCTTGCTGAGTGTGTTCAACTGTAACAGCAGCTCACACGTCAGGACTCAGCCCAAGTTAAGCTTTAAACAACAAAGAGGGAGCATACAACACATGAGAAAGGCACAAGCGAATACAGAGATTCAGCCATCCAGTCTCTGAGTACAGTTTATGAATGTTAAGCTAAATAGACTTAAGATGAAATGCTCCAATTCTTCGTTTTGGTAGGGCCCCAAACATCCTACTCTTAAACCCAAGCCTCTCACTTGCAGAGAACACCCTTCTTGCTAAGCCACTACACAAAAAGAGGGCAGGTAGTACTGTGGATCTGTTCTGATGAAGTCACTCTCCATACATGTTATACCTGGTCTGTGGAGGCTTTAGCTGAGTTACCAGGGTCTACTGCAATAGTTAGGTACCAAAACAGTTTTTTATCAGTCTCACACTTTACAGAGCTTACCCCAGCTCATCCAGGTAGACAAAAGTAGGGGAAAGAATTGAATTCTGTTTTCTCCAGTTCCAGCACAGCCCAGTAACCACAAAACACCAACAGAAAGAACAGACAAGCAAATTAAGGGCATGCAATTGGACAGGCACCTGCTGAAACTTTCAAGGCCAAAGAAACACCGTTTTCCCACTTCTGCCATTATTTTCCTGAAACAGCTTGCTCTTAAAGGATAATAAAAAAAGGATAATATAAAAAAAAAAGTCAGGATTACATTTTTGTTAAGAAGGAAATGAGAAGTGAAAGTGGGCAAAGAGAGAAAGTACAAATGGAGAGAACATGCAGGAAAAGAACTAGCCTGATTCAGAAACTGCATATATGCACAGACATTTACATATGCTGTAAATATATATATATATCTGAATGATACATTATAGATATGAAGCTGAGACAACACATGTAAAGATATGATACACTTTAAACTTGTAAGCCTAAAGCTTCTCGGGTTCATTTTCCTGCATCTCCTTATTTGTGATTTATTCCTGAAGAGTAAATTAAGTTTTTAAGTAAACAGTTGCACTGTAACAAGCTAATCTGGGAACTATGTAACTCATTTCTCACTCTTATAGATAGGGAAAATATTCAATTAGTATTCTGTCCATGTTAATTTTTAATTTAAAGCCTTTAACCAAAGTACAATGGACTTTTGACATATAAATATTAAAAATTAAATTTCCTGAGTTCATTATCTGATAATTAGAACTAAATAACATCTTAACTGAGAGACAAACCCCACGCAAAGCAAGTCAGTTCCATTTAAGATTCCATTAGAAAAGTGTTTGAGCTAGTATGTAATGGACCATAAAATTTAATTTGGAAATGATATTACCAAAAATGATGGAATGATACCAGTCACAAAAGGACATGTAGGCAGCCCTCATCTTTTCATTTGGCATGATGTTCTTCTATTGATTGTGTAGAATTAGAAAGGAATTACTTAATATTGCACAGAATAACATATGTAGGTTTTTTTTCCTTTTCTCCAGCTCCTCGGTATTTAAAAGTCAGAATTGACCAGTGTAGCTCCATGTAATTACAAAGATTTCCTTATCTTAGTCTATTTGCTGAAGTCATCCTAAAGAAAGGGTCCCCTAATCCATTGGCTGTCTCATATCTCATTTACATTGGTGGTAATCCCCATCCTATCTCAGCATTTAGGTAATGACTTTGGGATTAAATTGCACTTCTTGCAATTCTTTACTTTCAAATCTCTACAACATATCAGCAGGGCCCGGCTGAATAGGCTTGTCAGAGGCCTGGTAATGCAGCTGGGTAGGTAAGGCCTCTGACTTTAAAGTGAAATTAACTTTCTTCATAAAAGGGTTTAAGAAAAGAAAACCTTGGCTGTGTGTTGCAAAGTATTTTAGGATGTTATAAAAAGATGCCAGGATTAAGTTATATTAAGCTTTCTAAACCAGTTCATTTAGCTACTTTTGCTGCATTTATAGTTAAATATAGAAGGGTTTAGTAAATCATTTTGAGATAGTATCAGTCTAAAAGCCTAAAAGACCTGAAAATGCCAGGTGCATCTTAAATTTTGATTTTTGAAACATTCTGATGACAGCTGCTCTAAACCACTAGGGTCAAGCCTTTTGTCCCCTTCAACTTGCAAAAGCACAGGCGGGTAACAGCACACTGCTACCATCAGGCAGTTTGTTATCTCTGCTGGCAGTAGTCCTACACCATGGATTTAAAATTTTGCACCTTCCTAATGAGTGGAAGGTTCACCACAATCCTGTAAAGAGGAAATTATTGTTTTTCAATTAATTGACAAAATAATAGTAATAATAAAAAAATATCTTAGGAAACAATGTTTTTTAAAGTGACGTTGAAGGAAAGTGGCAAGATCAGACAGGCAGTTTCAGAAGCACTGGAAGGAAGACTGCCTGTGTAACTTGTGATGGCCTTTTGTGTGCACATCCTAGGAAAAAAAACTTTTACAATGCATAAACACTATCCTTCTTTTTCCACAGGAGCCAAGCCCTTTTTGTTCCATCCCACTAGATCATACTTCACACATAATATTGGAAGATTAGGGAATTTTATAGAAAAAATTCCACCAAGACTATTAAGACCAAAGACACCACCTCTGGCATGACAAGTTCCTGCATCAGACCATCAGACAGTAGTGTTATTTCTTACTGAGATACACGATGTCATTGCCTTCTTTTATCCTCTTCCTTAGACTGAGACTGATCACCTCCAGAGATGGGACATTAGCTAGTGCGACTTTTGGTCTGACCCACTATGGTCTTCCATATACCCATCATCACTGTTTTACCATAAGTACAATAAATAAATATCATAAATATGCAGACTAAAGAAGAATGTAAAAGTAGTATGTGTTCATATCCTTTCTGTTTCAAGTTTTGCTGGTGTGGAGGCTAACAACCAGCTGAGTTGTGCTTCTGACATTTGCAGTGAATTTGGCTGGCAACTAGTAAAATCAGGACAGGCTGACCTACTTTCTAGTAGGACTATCTTCAGAAATTAGTATGGGAACTTCTTGTGCATGCTTTCAGATGAAAGCAGGTTTTCTGCATAAAGCAATATGTTTCTACAATCCTCAATTTTTTTTCTTTTTTTTTCCTATTGATGTTTTGGGTCTGGACAAAGTGCAGCCCCAAATGGTATTCAGCTCCAAGCCTAGCCTTAACAAGATGCCAGCAGTAAGACAGAAACAGTTATCAGACATAGAAAGGAAAACCCAAGACTCAAACAACTGCAAGAGAATGCAGACCTCTATGACATTATCCCACATGCAGAGCACTTTGAATTATCCTGTGGGAAGTTAGAGTTCTCAAGAGAAAATTAAACTTGTTGACAATAATTTGTCTTTCTTATTTAACTTTCAGGAAATCACTGGTCCACCTATAGCCACAAACCATAGCTGAAAATCCACAAAGTTGTGTCATTGTGAAAATGACCGAGAGCCTCAGCTGGGACTGGAGCGCTGTGCAGTGGAACACTGTATGAACACAGTCAAAACTACAGCTCTGCAAAACAGCAAAACATCAACACTATAAACAGACGAGACAAGCAAAGGATGTAACAGACAGTGAGAACTGTGGAGTTACGCAGGAAGGTTGGTGTGTAGCTGTGCAAATGGTTCTCCTGCTTGAATGTTTTTTTCCATGCTCCACTCTTCCCCTTTCCGTTTCTTTTTTACAGCATTGTCCACTCTCACAGTACCTCTGTGTCACATGTTCAAGTACTGCCAGACCAAGGGAAGTCAAAAAGTGACAGCTAAAACTGAGGCTTTGTATTTGATTATTTGAGAGGGAGAAGGAGTTTGGCATAAATACCAAAAATCTTCCCTACAGTCTCTTTTATTGTCGTTAATTAATCACTTTGAGATGCAAATGGTTTTACAGGGTGTTAGTGAATCAGAAACATTATTTTAAGTCATAGTTAAAAAGATAAAAAATCTCTTTCATCCCATCCCTCCAGCTTTCAAATCATTGCTTTAGCAAACTTCTCTCAAAGTTGCCTACGACTCACAGAAGTACATTTTTAAAACTTCTCTGAGCATGAAACCAAATTTTTGCAGTACCCTGTGTATCTCAGAGGCAGCATTAACAAGCAGTACAGGCAATTACTAAGCAGTGACGTGCCATCAGGACAAAGAAGAAAGGTGAGGAAAGGAATTTAATTGGAAACCCTCCTAGCAGAAATAATTAAACTTATCCTTGTTTACAGTCATGGTACTTTTACAACTGGCTGTAATGCCTTTGTTAAGAGGCTTCTGAAACAGGTAAGAGTTGCAGATTTACTGCTGTAAACGGGGCTGAGTAGCCCTCATCCCACAGAGTTCCCAGCACAGCAATGTGGTAGCTGAACCCTGTGCAGCTGTAAGGAGCTGGGGATGGCATAAGCTATGCAAAGGAGATCATGCCTTCCCCGCCTGCCCCTGCAATGCCATCATTTATTCAGAAAAGGGAGAGGCTTTGCTTTCTTCCCGTCCCCATTCACATCAGGGTTATGTACACCAGGGGAAGGTAGTTATTCACTCTGAAGGGAAGCTGCATGGTCCAATGGTTACCAGAACCTACAGTGGTAGATCAGCAGGTGGGGCGAGCTGTTGAGTGCAAAATTATTGGACCTTTAGTGGCGTTCAAGCAGTATTAACACTGAATTAACTTTGTGCTTCCAAAACCTCAAAGATATTTGAACACCAACTTCCCATATAAAAATTTAAAAAAAGTAATAGTAATAAAAATGAGGTTTTTATCTTCAGTTGCTTTAAGGAGAACACTTTCTTTAAATGGCATAAAGATCATCTTCCCGCTGTGAAACAAAGGCAGGGTAAAGCTTACCTAATAGCTGCTGTAAAACCAAGTTCACGTGTGTTTACAAGAATAGTGAATATTGGTAAGTGATGTGCTTTTTTTTTTTTTTTTTTTTACAGATACTATTAGAAATCCTGTTCTTCAAAGATACTCCTAAGAAAATACACAAAGGCAACTATAGTTTCTGCTACAAGCCCTGCAGATAGGCTGAAAACATGAAGCGCATAATGGTGCAACTGTGCTACACTACGAGTGTTTAGCCCATTTCACGTCTCCTTCCAGTCCTTTTCATACACCTGGCCGTGCAGTTCAGCTCGGTTGTATCCAATGATGAGTGATAATTGGAAGCCCTCCTCCTGCCATTCTCCAGAACGATACAGAAATTAATTCTTGTACACTGCGCATTGCATACACCAAGGGAAGTTGACCCTATCAGTTTGCATACACTATAGGGGCCTGCTATCACACTCCAGCCAGCAAACAGATCCCCTTATCTAGGAAAGACCCTCATTTGTTATTTCTTGCTGAATACACCCACTCCCATTATTTCTGTAATTCTGTGCAATAATAGACCTTACCCTAATGAAACCTGCATTATGAGAAGGTTATAGTCCTGACCCAAAGACGATTAGCTCTGTGCTCTGTTATTGCTACATATGTAATTGTATAATTGATTTTAAAATTTACTTTTGTGTCCCAAAACCATAGAGTGAGCAGCCCATTAAGGGGGAGAAATATAATTAATATATCTATTAAATTGGGGGAGGATATTATTGCAATTTTAAGATTATGTGGATAAGTGTACACATAAAAACAAGGAAAAAATATAAAAGTTGAGACTCTCATCATACTTTAGGTAACTTATGCAGAGGATGTATGTTTCCAGCACACAACAAAGCACTCTGTAAGATGTACCTAATAGATAGGGGTTCAATTTCATACACAACACCCTGAAGCCAAGCAGATAGAGTATTCTGCCAGCCTGAGTTTTGCAAGTCTATGTTAGTGAAGCTACAAAAACCTGTTTCCACATTTTTACCTCTGTATGTATGCTTGACTATGCGCCTAATGCGATGTATTTCTCTTCAGTCAATAGATACTTGCTAGATAATTAACACGCTGTGTTTCATTAATTAAATCTAAATAAATAAGAATGTACACAATTAGCATGATATGTTTATTAACTCAAAAGGATTTTACCCTCGTTTACACCTAGTCCTTACAGTCTAATCACACTGTCAACTGACAGTTTCCATCGTCTAAAGCAATCTGAGGCATGCAGATCCCTACTTTGTCTTTGGTATTAAGAGACAAGTTCTTTTCAGACCAAGCACTGCACTACACTAAAGACTCTGCACGTATCCACACGTAAGCCCACCATGATATATGGCCTTTCACCATGCAATAGTCCTATTATCACTTGCAAAGTAGCAGCCTAGACTAGAGTGAGGCCTCCTGAAGCCAGGGCATGTTTTGCACTAAGAGCTTGCACAGTAACAGGAAGGAGGGACCTAGCAGCAGGGAAGTGGGAGAGAAAAGACGTGCTATCAAAGACTGTCAGCATCCACTTCAGTGTTATTGCCCAGCAATCTACCTCAGGGAAATCCAGATGACTAGGACCCAGTGGTCAGATATGACATAGTGGATTGGAAGGGTGGCAGCTGGCCTAGTCACATTTCTTATGAAGTTGCTTGGTGCTACAATGTCATTTCTGATGGTGGCCTCCAGCACAGGTTCCTCCTTCCATTCTGTAACAGCAGCCTAGGACCTCGTGCCTGAGATACTGCAGCAAAATAACCAAGGCTGTCAGCAGCAGGGGTTCACTTTCTGTAGCCAAAACATAGGCATCTAGTGTTATTTCAGATGTCCTGTGTGCTCTCCAGATGCTGCTCTGCGTAGCTGCAGGTGTCCCATCACAGCTGGCAGATTCTTGTGGCTTTCCTGAGGATGCCTGAAATAGCATCAGTACTTGGGGTCAGCTGTGTCATGTCTCAAGTGAATTTCTGACAATAGCAGTGAGCTTCTGTCAAGGACATTATTGGCTCTGAGGGTGGCATTTATCTCATCAGAGGTGGGAGTCAACCATGGGCACTGAGTCTGCACTACTTAGTCTGCTCTAGAGACTGAGATGATCCCAATAAAGCTCACCCCCCTCCACCTCCAAAAGAAAACTTGTGCCTCCTAAATCAATTGTTTCCAATAATTTCTGCCTCACCTGGTTCTGGCTTAAGTACGTTAAACAGAAGAGTCAGGGCTTTTCCCCATCTTTAGACAAGTTAGTATTCCAGCTCAGAATTACTCATTATCAGAAAACCATTTTGAATGGACATGCCTCTATTGAATTGGATTTGTGAGATAAGTTAAGGAAAAGGCAGTCGTGTAATTTGCACACAAAGTGGTTGGAATTGATCTAAAACAAACCTTTAACTTTCAAACTGGTTTAAATGGGGAAAAGACCATTGGATAATTACATCATTTAACACATTGATTGTCTAAAAGTCAATTCTAATGATTTCAGAAATACAGGGCATTGTGCTTTCCTCATTTTTAAGGAAAGATTTTTGTTCGGTGCAGAGGAGCAAATGGTGAATTTTTTTTAAAAATGCAATATGGAAGAGCTGAAGAAAACAAAAGTTTCATTATGCCAAACAAGGCTTATTTCACAAAAAAAAAAAAAAAAACTAAAAATAAAAAAAAATAAAAAAATCAATGGGACACTGTTAAACCAGGTACATCTCCTCTTACAGTACAACAGAGTAAAAGAAACTTACATGACTTGTGTGTGTTTAGAACACATAATTAAAAAGGTATTTTGTATCATTAGTCCAACCACATCTACATTTACTTCAAAGTTATGCATCCTCTCTGTTATATTTTTCTCATTTGACCATTATTTAAAAGGTACAACACTCAAAGCCTTGAGATGAAATTTTCTCATTTTTTTTTCTAGTTCTAGTTCTTCTGCAATACTGTATTTCTCTACCAACAAGAATATGACGTGTGAATGTGTCACAAGGACACTAATAGTCTTATTTTACATTGATATTTGACTTCATTGGAGGAGAAACTCTCTTCTTTTTTTCATATGGATAGTCAAGTGGGATACTTTGCATACACAATGGAAAGTTCAATTATAGAATCACAGAATGGTTTGGGATGGAAAGGACGTTAAAGATCATCTAGTTACAACACCCCTGCCTTGAACACCTTGCCATGAACACAACCCCAGCCTTATAGTCCCAGATCACAAGACACCTAAAACCCACCATAATAGAGGATGCATTCATTTAACTGAAGGAAGGTCCTTAAATCAATTTAGTCATAACACTGAAAATCATAGAATCATAAAGGTAGGAAAAGACCTTTAAGACCATCTGGTCCAATCATCACCCTACCACCAATGTCACACACTAAACCATGTCCCTAAGCACCATGTCCAATCTTTCCTTAAACACCCCCAAGAATGGGTGCTTTATACAGCCAGCGTTATACAAGAGGGGAAATCAGCACTGCAGATTTACACCTTGCAGTAGTCATGCAGTCTCCTCAAAGCATGGGTATGAATGAGCCACTGGTGAGCCAGATTTTCCCAGTCTTTCTTAAATGAAATTGCAACTTACTGCAAGAATAAGAGTAATGACATCAGTGAATCCCATAGTACAGAGGCTGCTTCTAAGAGTAGCAATGTGAGACCTTGGGTTGTTTTACTGTTAGGATACTAGATTTTCTGCAGCCTAAATATGTGCCAGTTCACTGCGGGGCAAAATCTGTCTCCTCTCTGTATCTGTACATATTCAGACAAGCAGTCAGCTTTTACTAAGCTGACATAAATGCCTGCAGGCAGTAGAAAAAGCTGCATTGAACCAGGAAAGGTTTCATCAGAATATGGTTAGATATTCCTTTAGGTATTGGAAAAACAAATCAAAACAAACAAACAAAAATAGAAACAACAAAAAAATCATCATTTACCTTCAGAACTTGGGCCTGGCATGCTTAATGCTTTCTTTCAAACGGAATTAAGGTCCTGTCAAAAATCCAGTTCTCTTGGTAGAAAATGAGTCAAAGCTGTCTGTTTCTAATTTGGCAGTAAGATCTGACCTCACTGAAACAATCACAAAAAAATAATAATAAGATAAACAGAAAATAGGAGATGCTCTCCTTCACTTCATGTGATCTTCTCTCTCCTTTTGTCCACCTCTTTGGACCACATATTGAAGTCCGAGGTTTTCCATTGCTCTCATAGGGTAGGCCATTGGGCCTTTGACATAGAAATGAAACTCTCTGTTGCTCACCTTGCCAACTCATTTCTTTCAGGCAAAAATAAGATGACTGAACTTGGCTTTCCTAAAAAATATCTGCTGGGAAGACTGTGATTAACGAGAAACAGCAGAAAACAGGGAAGATGTGCCATACAGTAAGAAAGTAAGAATCCTAAGGATGTATAGATCGCCTGCATAAACAGTATAAAAATCCTCCTTTTGTCATATTACTTAAAATGGACAACACTGCCAGTGTCCCATGACACCGAAAGCCTTCCTTTATTGTAGGCTCAGTGCCATTTTCAAGGGAGCACATCAGCGTGAGGATCCTTATCCATGAAGTGTCTGGAGGAATGGAAATAACATATTCTATACTCAGCCACTGCTGTAGCAAGGGTCAAGGGCTTCTCTCAAAGGTACCGGCTATTCCCTATGCTTCAGAAAACATCAAACTGTACAGAAAATATGACTGGAACATTTTTCCAGATGGAGTTCAGGATCTCAGATAAGGTTATTGAGAAGAGCTTTGCAGAAATTTTCATGTCCTAATATGTAGAAATCATTGGAAAAAAATATATATATCACGGTCCAAGAAACTGCAAGACCTCCCAGCAGCAGGATTTTGGTACTGTTGGCCATTGTTCTTGCTGAGCAACTGCAAAGCATTTTCCAGAGATTAGGCAGCAGCAAATTTCAATGTCTGCAGGCTTCCACAGTTGCTCATCAAGTGCCTACCACTGACCTTCTGTGTTTATCCTTTCAACCATTTCCAAACACTTGCCAGTCTGGCTTTTCTCTGCCAGTGCTAGCAATGCACCCACCTGCAATTGACCCCGTTTTATCAAAAAAGCAGAAGACATTTACCCTTCTCCTCCCTAGATCATTTCAACCTGGAGAACTCAAGCAGTGTGGCAGAGAAGTTTGCACTGATGCTCCAGCCATATTCTATCAATACTGAAATGTCAGTAGGAAACATGTTTGCAGACGTGACAGCATTATCTAGATACTGACAGGTTCTGTCTCATGGATATGGCCAATGAAACAAGCAAACAGCAGGGAAAAGGGGTAAGCTGGAAATAGTACAGGGCAAATACAAAATGTTACAAAAAAGGTATTATCCTTTTTGTCCCAAATAACAAATGGAGACTGCAGAAATTCTACATTATTCATCTTATCAACATGAAAAAATATAGACAGCCACAGCTAATACACATAGTATTATAGGAAGGCAACAGTACATACATTTGTTCTGAAAATCATCAGATAACTTCAGTAAATCACGTCAAAATATTTTTAAGAAGTGAGGTTTTGGGGAACTGCTATTTTTGCTTATGTTAAGCCACTTAAAACAAAATATATGAAATAAACTCTGATGCTTAATCATGGAGACGAAACTGAGGAAGATTATTCTGTTTAAAAAATATCGCTGCAACTTGCATTTTTAGAAGTGATTTTATTACAAAGTACCCCATCAAGCTATAACATGAAAATTATTGTGAAGCATGCACATTGCTCAGTGACCAAAATGGTTATAGAGAATTTGGAAAGCTAAGCAATTTAGCAAGAGCTGAATTGTCTTAACACCAAAAAAGTCATGACAGAACTGTTTTCCTACAGTTTGCTGTAGATTTACAAGATTACCTGGCCATCAGTCACTTATAACAGCAACTCTGTGGTGGGAGGATGAGTACTGCTTCAGACCATGGAAAAACCCAGCCCCTTAATTTTGATAATTCAGTACACACTAATTGTACTGGCTTGATAATCTCAGGGTATTTTCTTTGGCCATAGAAGAGTATAGATAACTAGCTGGCTTGCCATGGTTTAGTGGGGCTCTGCAATTTGGAGTACAGAGACCACTTCCAGGCCTGTCCATTGGGACGTCGGTTTACAAACTTCCCTTTTAGCAAATATCAGTAAGAACAACAGCAGGAAATATTTGGGAGAGAAAGAGAAGGAAGAGAAAAGGAAAAACAAATGTCTCTCAGATTCTATCCTGATGGCTAACTCAGCCCCAAATCCATTTGCATGAGAGGTCAAATGCTTCTTGCTCTCTTTGGAGTCTGCAGTAAAGGCTCCATGCAATCCCCTCAGCACCTGTCTGTAGCCATATCCTTCAAAATGTGCTGAGGATCCATGATCTAAAATGTAGACTAACAGAGGACATCTGAAGTTAGGCATCTAATATTGGCTTTATTTGCGAAATACAAATCCTGGAAAATCTGCAAAGTTAGAACCAGTGCAAGCAAAGTTCAAACCCATGAAGATGCACAGAAAAACAACAACAATCTAACAAGACTGAAGCAGGCAAAATTCAGAGAAAGGAAAAAGACAGATAATTAGGGTACTAAAAAGGCTGTTAAGAACAATTACATCCTACATTCATTTCATCATCCAAGAACTAAAACTTCTTTTGGACTAAAATTAAATCCACTCATTGGTCTATAACAACATCAACAACAGTAATAATAATAATCAAAAGCAATTCCTAAAAAGCAAGAAAAACAGAAGTTGTGCAGCGCTCCTAAGCACTCTTCAGTCCCAGCACACTGCCAGCTGCATGCCACGGCCTTGCAGCCCTTCCACTAATCCCACCATTCACACAGACACTACAAACGGGAAAACATCCCATCTCTACTGGTGACAAAGGACAACACCACAAACAAGCTGGTTCCCTGCAGTCTGAACTGCAATCTTTTTTTTTTTTTTTCTCACCAAAACCAGCTTAGGTCGAAGCATAGGTTCCCTTTAACTGGAATGTCAATGTGATACTGTGAAACAAAATGGTATTCACATTTTATCTCACAAAAGAAACAGCTTCATTATAAACCAAGTCTATCTATGCTGCTGCTCAGACATCTCTAACAGCACCAGTGCTCTAAATCCATGGAGGCAAACTCCATCATTTTTTTGTTGCATGAAATGAAGGAAATCAGACTGCTGAAATGCATTATTTCTATCAGGAAAATGTATAGTAAGAGCAATTGCTAACATTTAACAAATACATTTCAGACAGATTCTCCCTAAATAATGCATATCTCCAGTTTTTTTTTAAGGCTATCTGAATGCCTGCTTGCATCCTCTGAGAAAGCTCTTGAAAAAGAAGAGCTGTTGAAGCTTGTTGCATTTGCAAAATTAAACAGGCTCTTGATAAGGAACACCAGCAAGGACTGCTTGGTTTTCAGCTCAGTTACTTGTCGCTGGGTAGACTGAAGAAAACCACTCATGCTTTATGCCCCAAATGCCTTTCTGATAAACGCAGTTCAGTATTAAATGCTTACACTTGATTACATTTTTGCAAATCAAGCCCTGGAAGCTTAAAAGTGGAAACATTATTAGATAGGTAAGATTAAATAAAACACAGGCACAAAGAAATATTTGAACCACTGAGCTTAGAAACACCTTTGCCACTCCTCTCTGATGGACATCCTGAACACTGCAAACCTATTAATTGGCACTGTCAGTTACTCCTGGTTGTGGAGTCCCAAATCACACCGATGAGCACTTGATGAGCACTCGCACGCCTAAGCAGTCACAGCAGGGTTAAGGAAGGCCACAGTCCTGTTCCTCCAGGCACTCATCCATCCGTGCTCAAGGGTATCACATCGCCCAGCCCGGCGTGCTGCTGGCTGCCTTCTGATGCACGCTGGTGTACAACAATGAGAGTAACATTTCTCACAAAGCGATTGACGAGAGCCTGTCTGGATGATTTCAAACACATTTCCACTCAAAGCTCAGTATCACTAAAATCAGAACCTATGGAAAGCATTTATTATTATTTAGTTGTTACTTTTTGTAACCTATATTCCCATACTTTTTGTTCACCAGCCCTTGGAAAGCAATATTACCACTCAGGGGCGATTCCTCCACCCTCTCCTCCCCCCCAGGGCTTGCATACACTTGACTCTACTTGCAAAAGTGACTAACAGGGTGTTCACTTTTACCAGGCCATTAATTGATAACACTTAATTAATCTGCCGTGTGAGAGATCAAATGAAGATTGTGTCCCACAACCAGCAACCTATATTGACTTTGTTATTCCAATTACATGTCTGACCAGAACAGCCCTTTGGTATAAGACTTAACCTCTGAATCACCCTCAGCGCAGAACTAGATCAGCTGCTAGGGATCTGACCTGAGAAAGACCTTGACACCGCCAGAGCTCTGTATGTGCTCGAAAATGTTCCACCTTGTGCTTGTCATAGCCAGCGCTCCTGTTGTTTTTTGCAATTAGGTTGTGTGCTGGACATGATTCTCCAATAAGAAGCTGATAATTAGTGGGAGGCTCTGATTACAAATCGGTGTTTTATGTTGGCATGCATTTTTTTGTATTTTTATATATATATATATATTTTTTTTTTCTTTGAAGAATGCCCAGAAAAGAGCAATTAGTTTCAGCAGCAATTGGGTAGGCACAGCAGACACAGAGAGCAAATTGCCTTTAGCAGACAATTTATAAATCAGCTGTAGATTTCCAAGTCAGTTTTTATTTTTGTTTCTCCAGGTTATCTTCAACTACATTGATGGGTAACATCATCAGAGGCAGTTTTGGTGCAATTTACTATATTAAAAAAAATAATAATTAAAAATATATCCATTAGATTTCCTATGGCTTTCTTCAAAGATAATGAACAGCAGCAGCATAACAAGGAGTAGCAATAGACTTTTTCTGTGTGCTAATTTTGCTACTTTAAATCCATGTTTCTTCTGCCATAGAAGTCAGTATAAAATCTGGAGCAGGCATACCCAAAAGTGCGTAGCAAATCTTAGTTAACATCCACCTGCCACGAACATCACATACCATTTTGTCAGACATGGATCTGACCAGGATATGGATGGGTATTTTATGGTGCAATTTTCTTTGATGCACCCTTTTTCCAATAACACCCTTTCTAGATGGAAGTAGAGGATAGCAAATGTGTACAAATGTGACAATGAATTGCACAAAGGAAAAAAGAGGAATTCTTTAGAAATGAAGTCAAAAAAGAGTAATATTTATTTTGGTAAATATATATATATATTTAAGCCAACCTCATTGAACTTAGCAACACTACTTGCTGATACATGAGGAAAGAAAAGTAGACTGGTAGCTCAGAGACACATGTGAATAACAAAAAACTCTGGGAATGGGACCATTTCAGAACTTTCATCTCATCTTGTATTATAATCTAGTATTAAATAAAGCTGTTGTTGATTCTGACTTAAATGATATAAAACCACTGAGGTAACTTCAAACTCAGATAAAACCAAAGAATTTAATATAGAGTTATGAGTTTAAACTTGCTTTAAGAGAGCAAAACATCAGTCATTTGTATTAGTAAATAAAAACCATGACATGCTTAATACCTATATTACTGTTTAAATCACCAATATTTATTTTTAATAAACAAAAGGAAGAGTAACTGGCTTGACAGAGTAGCATACGAGGCTCTTACCACTAGGATGGTGTCTTCTAACAGCAATGTTGAGCAGGGTTGAATAAAATGCTAATTTCTTTGCCACACCCCCAGAAAACAAACAGAGTTAAACTGTTCAACTGTCCTGATTAAATCCCAAACGGCACTAGTAATGAAAAGCAGCCAAATGCACAAACTAAAAATAATGCACACACACAGCTGTACTCTCTAAAATGTTGTGGGTTTTTTGTTTGTTTTTGTTTTGGTTTGGTTTTGGTTTTCAAAGTATTAACCAAGACATACAGTTTTCTTACGCTTTCCATAACATGCCATAGGGCCTTTAGATTTATTTGCTTGGATACCTTGGAAACTAGCAGGGCTGTGCAGAGGAAATGTCTATGGAAGTTACCACTTGAAAACGTCGGTATGTTACCAAAAGTGCTGTAAATCAATTTCAGCATGAACCCCCGAGAAATGCTACTAATGTTGGGGTGAATCTTGAACCCATAGACTTCTGGCTGAGATACAGAAACACTACCAAATGAACCAAAGGCAAATGAGAAACATTCAAAGATAAATGAATATATGCCCAGGCTTACGTGTGCTATCAAGCAATAAATACACTAGGAGTAGGAAGTGCAAAAAGTAATTAAGGTTAAGAAAGAGGCATATGCAAGCTATAAAACATTAGGTAGAGAGGAGGACTAGAAAGATTGCAGAAGGAAGTTAAGAGAGTGTAAAGAAAAAAATTAATACAGGAGGCAGAGGAAGAGACAGTAAAGGAGATGGCATGAGAAGTTAAGATAAATAAGAAGATCGTTTTCAACTCTGTAAGGTTCAGGAGTCAGATGGAGAAGTGTCTCTAAGACGGCAGAGAAATTCTATTGAGAAAAAAAAAAAGCAGACACTGCATTAAATCAGATCAAAGTGCTTCTAAGTCCACATTCACAAGGATTCAGACTCTCCCCACAGATTCTTGGGGTAAAAACCTATACATCTTGAATAACGTTGTGTAGCTTTCACAAAGGGTTGTAAATTGACCAAGCCACATATACATTAAGATATATTATGATATGATGACCGCCCTTTGTAAGGACAAATGGATAAGCTGAATAGACAAATTTGTTATGAAACCAGGACCACATCAACAAGGCAGTCTAGAAGTCCCAAAGTTCGGAAGGATGTCAAGAGGCACGGAATTATCAGGCCAGCTGTGGCAAAAAGAAACTCAAAAACTTTGGAAAGGCAATTTAATGTTGGCCAGTCTGGGAACGGTCATACCAATGACAATGACATTTTAAGTGCCAGGGGGAGTATCAGTTCTTTTGCACTCAGATGACTAAGTAGAAACCTGAAAAGGCCAGAACACCATGGGTGGCTATTAAATGACCTTTTTTTTTAAAAAAAAAAAAAAATCATGTTTGTCTTGAAAGTGCTGGCATGAACTGTTTGGAAAGACAATCACACTCACATGTAAGAATAGGTATCTCTCCTTTAAGCAAGAAGATGTGTAAATACACACAAGAACACCTTCACCTGCAAAGTCTATACTCAATCTGTGGGAGAAAAAGTCCTAGGCAGAACAGTGGAAGAACAGTTCCTTTTCTTTTTGTCAGTAAATGGAAGGGGGAATTTTGGAAGATAATTTTTCTGTAATGTATTTCTCTTCCTTCCTTGAGAATTCTGGAATGTGAATATTTCCTACTTTTTTTTTTTTTTCAATGTTTTTATTGAGCAGTGTTAAAATGTGTCATTTACCAAAGTCTGAAAAATAGTGCTAACAGGGCATATACTGGTACATGGAGAGTGGTGGTAATGGTAGCAGTACCTGTTTTGCTGTAGTCTGGTTAAAGAACCAGAAAGGAAGGTTGGCTGAGGCTCCAACTGGCTTCCTCCTTCTCATTATGTCTGACTGCTTAAAAAATAAAAAAAAATTTAAAAGTGACCGTATATTCTAACACAGCCTGGTCACCTTTGGCACTGGACTGAGAAAATGAGACAGAGGACTCCCACAAAAAAGTGTGAAAAATTGAAATGACAAGGTTGTGTTGATAGCTTGTTGAATGAATGAAGGGAATGAATTGAAATTTACATTTATATAGCACCGTTCATCTACAGTGTATCACTCAGGACTGAGGAATTCGCAGCAGACTTACTTTGCCAGCACAGATGCATTGGGGAATGAAGTAGAACAGGACTAAACATCATTTTCCCTGAGACAGGCCCTACAAAAATAGAGATGAAGAAAGGCAAAGAGCTTGTGTGAAGATTAAAATGGGTGGAAAACAAGGAATTAAAACCAGATCTTCACATTTGGAATATTAGGAAGTGGGGAAGGTACTGAATAATATTTCTAAGTTTTCATCATGATTTCAGGAATGAAACAAAGTAAAGAACAAACAAACAAAAAAAATCTACCTATTCCAATCCATGAACAAGTAGCCCTTGAATCCTCACTTTCCAGTAGTAAAAACCTCCAGAGACTGGGTTTCAGTAACTCAGCTGATGAATCATTGCCTGTCCTCAAAGTTAGAAAGTGCTTTCTAAATTATAACTTAAATTTCCTTCATTTCATTTAAGTCCACTACTTCCTAATGAGTTCTTGCTGAATATGAGGTACAACTGAAGAAACCAATCACTGTCTACTTGATAACAGCTTTACATATTCCAGAAAGCTGGAATCATGTCCCCATGGGTCATTGGTTGGTCAATACTTATCTGTAATGTAATGTAAAGACCCTCATCTTGCCTACATATCATGTGACAATAGTAATATGAGAGCACAGCACTGTTTGAGGGTCTAAACTGAAAACTTTTAGCCATTGTTGGATGTTTGAGAGAGAGGGTAGTAATTACTGCTGTACACAGACTGATCACTCGTGCATAAGGAGAATTTGCCAAACTATCATTTAACAAACCATGGAACCCACCCATTGTTCACCTAATTCATCCTTCAAGGTTTTATAGAGAACCTCACCTCAAAACCATTATCTATCAGTCATCTCAAGTAGCAAATCCTGAGTCATCTCGTGCTAGTGATACTACAAGTCTTTGAGCATTTTCCATGTAAAAATGAAATGTCTTAAAAGAAGGACTAGAACATCTACAAGGCCAGGAAACCTGACTTCTCAGTTGCCCTTTTATGACTTCCTGTTGCAATAAAGAATTGACTGAATTTTTGTATAATTCAGTTTTAGATAAAGTCCTTCTTCAAAATACAGCAGAACATGTAGAGCTCCTTTGGGTTCTTCCAGTTTGTTGTGAATTTTAGGGCTATTTGGGAAATACCTCAAACAATTTATCCAACAAGAGTACATGCAGTAAAATTCCGTTTTCCCATTCACCAAAAAACTTACTAGTTTGCCTAAAAATCATGAGATTTCAAAACAGACCCACACTGATACACAAACATTTTTTTGCAGCTAAAAGCAAGTGCTGCATTCAGATCCACTGCTTCCTCAGAGTGGGCAAGGGAAACCAATGCTACTGCTGAAAGCATTTCAAACTGCATCCCACAAACATGGTGAGGCACCATGCAATACAAAGTAACACAAACGCTGGTACTATTAAGTCATTTCTTTGGGGTAAAATCCAGATGAAATCACTACTAATTTCCAAGTACCAATTAATTCACCAGTGTTCGTAACAGTCTTAGAATCCATAGATATTTATTTAATCATCATAACATTCCTAATATAATTATTTTACACAGCAGTGGCAAGTTCTTGTCCCTCAGTGTTAAACTCTAGGCATTGCAATATAGCATCAGAGTAAACAGTTTTGCTAAAGTGGTAAACACTGCTTTTTAAGAAGAGCTTCTTTATTTAAATTCTTATTAGGTTAGATTTTATTTAGTAACAAAAATGTACTTGCAGAAGACCAGTGACTTTCCATTTAGCCTTGGGTTTGACATTTTACAGAGATGGGTTCTGCTGATGCCTCTGACAAAAACGTTCTGCATGAAACCAAGAAACTTGCATGATTTTGTTAGGGAAAACAAAACAAAACAAACAAACAAAAAAAACACTAAACCTTCCTTTTCACTGAAATTTATCTACTTAACTTTGTAAGTTCTTTCAGTTAGCTCACAGTGCAATGGGGCCAGGTTTTCAGGCAGAGATAAACACAGAAGATTACAGTAGCTCAGAAGGAAATAAAACAAATAAGGATCTCTGATGAAGCAGGATTTAAATGAGTGGAAATTTTACTATTGCTCAAAAGGTAAAACTAGAGATGGGAGAAAAATATTAAATCAAATGTTTTTCACCTTTATGGCATACTCATGGCCTGGATTATGAAATATTGGAGTAATGCACCCAGAAGAAGAAATCCTGTGTGTATAGGATTTAAATTTTGGAAGCTGTAGTGTAACATTAAGCAGAAACAATAAAGGCTAGTAGGCAAAGAGCAGAGGGTTAAGGGAATAAAGAATATGAAGCATATTCTGTCAAGCATACCTAGTCCACACCCAAAGACATTCTAGAAACCAGTGGCAAAGGAAGAGACTGTGAGAGGATGGCAAGGAAAAGAGGTGTGAGACTCGGAGACAGGATGCTGGTTATCTGGGGACACCCAAACAGACTTCTTATTTGCCCAGTTCCCTAAGAAAACAAAGCTGTTGCAATCATAGCACATCTGCAGTCATACCACATCCGCAGTCAGACAATACCAGGTCTGTGATCAGACATTGTATTTGTCCCCAGCTTGGGCAGAGTTTGAGCCAGAGCCTTCAGGCACACATCCATAGGAACCCTGAGATCCTTTATCCCAGCACTCACAGAAAAACCTTGCATAAAAACAGACAAAAACATTATTCTAAGAAAATGGGAGCAAGGCAGCTCTGGGAAATCTGAGGTGGCTGGTGAGAAAGGGATGTTTTGTACCAAACATCTCAGAGAAGGACCAAGCACACATGCAGGAAAGCAGGTGAGATCTTGTACAACGCTCCAGAAAGGCAGGTACTGAGATGGAGGTGGCAGCAAGAAGTCCAAGGCTAAGTAGTCCCAAGGAAACGACAAAGCCAAACCCAAATTCAACTCCCCAGAGCAGAAAGAAAGAGAGGTGCAGTACTAGGCTGGGTGAAACTACCAGGCATGGGCAAGGGCAGCTTCTTAAACAAGCTGGTGAAAATTATAAAGCCTCTACGCTCACCTGGCATTACACTGAGTTTCCCTATTGCTCTCCTGATTTCTTCTGGAGACATCTGGAAGTGTCCTGGACCAGCTTGGTTTGTGCTTAGAAGTAAAAGCACAGACGTTGGACCAGATGTAGAAGACTTTGCAATGTGTCCAGGAAGAGCAAAGGGAAGCTTGAACTGAAGGCAAGGAACAAGTTGGTGTTGGAGGTTCAGCAGGGGAGAAAGGTCATGTATTAAATGCAGAGTGGGGAGGTTGGGGAGGTTTAGAGAGGGAAAGGAATGAAAAAATTGGAGGCCTGGGGAAAGCACAGATAAGCTGAATAAACAAAATATAAAGAGCTATCAAGGCAGTCATGCGCCTGCACAAAAGAAAAATGCTCATCCAAAAAAATAGATTCCCTATTAAGTGATTTTGCTTGATTTTTCACACCACTCGTGAGTTATCAATCTCCCCACCCATAAAGACAAATGTCATATCGGCCCTAACCCATCAGCTATTCTCAATTTATCACCATTTAATATGTATTAAAATGCTCTTACCTCTGATTGCAAAAACAAACAAAATAAGGCAACATAAATCAAAAAGAAAGGAAAAGGGAGATGAGGAGGCTGAAGAGACAGAAGGGAGATCTGCTTCTCACAGGAATGGATATTTTTTTTCTCTTGATCTTTGCATTCAAGCTCTCAAGGCCTCTCCACTGCAAAAATACCCCAATGGTCTTACAGTGTAAATCACATCAGCAGTTTATTAATCCCCCCACAACAGAAACAAATGCTCAGGCTTGGAAGGGGAGTGGGGATGCTGCAGAGTAGTAACAAACTCAGCAACCCTATGTCTCTCTCTCTCTGATCCCATTATAAACTAACACAATATTTTTCTCCAATTTTCAGTCGGTATTGCAGCTCGCAGCAGAAAAGATACTGAAAGCAGCAGGAGCCAGGCAGGGGTGTCAGACTTCAGAGCGGACACTGCCTTGGGACCTGGGGGGGCCAGTAAATCAGTGCACGCTTGTCAACAGCTCCAAGCTGCAGGAATTACTCGAGCGAAAATAACAAATGGCTGTCATTGTGGAGCCAAAAACCTGTGATTATAATTATCACATCCCCAGTGACCTTGCATAAACTTTAATCCCTCTCCAATGGAGCATTTAAATAGCCTGCATCTACTGGCAGGGGACCGTGTCCCCTTAGTTGAAAATACAGAGACTAGGAAAGAAACGAGCCACAAAGAAACCACCAAGTCCCTCTGTGTCTTACAGCTTGTATTAAAGAGTTGTACAAGAAAAGCCCTGTCAGTGTCATTTTAATTGATATTATGTAGTCATCCTGAATTCAAAATGCCACGGTAGTATCCAAACTCAGCTAAGCCCAGCACCAAGCATTTTAACCAGATATAAAGGTCAAATAACACCAAGTTTTCATCACTGCATTCAGTGGGTCACTGGGCTGCAAAAGCGGGTATACAAGGTGTGTGGACGGGTTAAGTCAAGAAATCCTCAGGGATGCAACCTCCTTCCAACTTGTAGAGGTTAGCTCACACTTGCAGGACCCACCATGATCACGACTTGAATGACTTTGATCCTCACAGGATCATTTTAGGAAAAAGAAAAAATCTATTCATGATATTTTATGTAACCAAGCCTTCCAAAGCACATTGAAAGTATAGCAGTTACAGGAATTTGATGACATTACTTTGAAATTGTGCTAATTGTGCCAACTTACTCTATCATAATCTGGTTTTTAGCTTGCAGACCACACAAACTGTTACACCTACAAACCTGGAAATTTCCCCCAGAAGCAAGCACCTCCTGTACTCAGCAGGTACTTCCATGTACCTGCAACTAATACATGTAGTTTTAATACTCAAGCCCTTGCATACATGCATTAACTATGTTTGGCATGACCTTTGCACCCTGATTCTATGATTCTATGACACAATGTAGCAAGGATTTTTCAATATTACTGCAAGACAACACTGACTTATTTCTCAAAAAGTGTTCTGCTGATTGCATAGACTTTCTATAGATTTCAGAAGTAGTGCATCAGAAGGATTATGCATTCAAATTAGCAGTAATTTTAACAAATTTAAAGCTTTAAAATGAAAAAAAAAAAGATTGGAACAGTAGAACTTAAGGGAAAGTCACATATTGAGATAGGGCAAAAATTAAGCATCCCTATGTTAATGTGTGGACTGGTATGCAGATTGCTCACCTGTGTTTCTTGGTCTTTGTTGAATAAATTACATAGAAGTTATCTACAGGAAGAGGTATATTTCCTCAAAAATAAGAAATTGTACTGTCTAGGAAGGCAGAAAATACTTGAAACAGAGTAGTTCTTGCCTGCAGTGAGGGTTTTAACTTTAAACGTGCAATTAAAGAAGAAAAGAACTAAGCAGCAGCGTTAGTACAGTTAAAGGGCCACAGTGGATCGCAGAGGTACTGAATTACCTAGACACTTTTGCAAGTCAGTAAAACCCCAGTATATATTGCAAAGGGAGGTTTTCTTCCAAGCAACCATGCTAACCCAAACCATACATCCTGGCAAGCACCTAGCAAGCTCTCTTAACATAGCAGTGACAGTGTGTTTGAAAGCACGGCTACAGCTGGCACAAGTCTCCTTTTCACTCTGTGACTGGATTAGGATGTTCTTTGGACCAGAGAGACAGTGAGAAAGACATCCAGAGCCTCACAAAGCTCTGCATCCTTGTGACACTCTGGAAATAGGTGGTGGCACAGACAGCTCTTTTCAGCCTGTGGCACAGAGCAGGAACTGGACCATGGCCAGGTGATTTCACAGCCCGTGACATCAAGGCCACCAAGCAGCCGTCACACAGCACCAGCTTCCATCAGCCTCATCTATTCAAAAGGAAATTTCTCCAGAAATTCGTAATCACATAGAAACAGAAATATGTTTTCACTTATTCCCACTATGAGTGGGGAAAGACAAAAGTTATGTACACTACCTGGTGATATAGGTACTGAACAGGCACTTTTGGAGCAGTGGCTGCCTTTTCATTATCTATTAACTGCACATTACTTTTCATAAGAAGGGCCTTGCACCCTTCTTGGTGACTGCTGTGCATCACTGCAACATAAATAAATATATTATTTATCATATAATAATGATATAAATCATGTAAAGCTTGGCACATTTCTCCTTTTGTCAAGAATCATTCCAAATATCTTTCCTCCTTTTCTGATTAGCAATGTGATATAGTCATCTGAGTTTAGAGCTGCATATTCTATGGTTCATGCATAAAGATTTGGTAAAATTCCTCTATTTATCCCATATACTAGAGATGTGATATCACCAATTACCTCTCTCTCTTGTTTCTCCTTTAACGCATCATCCAAACTCACTCCTCTGACATCTTTTTCCATATTTTCTCTTCTCAAAGTGCAGCTTCAGGAATTATCTTTCCCCTTCTTTGTGACAATAACTAAAATGGCAGCCTGCTCTTTCTTTCATTATAAGATCAGCTTTTAGTTGTTTGTCTCAACATCCACAGACATTATTTCATAAACAAATCTGTGTTTAAAAAAAGCACGAACAACACAAAACCACAAAAGCTGCACTTTCTGTGTGTTACTACTCCAAAACACACCAAATCTGGAATTAAATCCTGCATAAACAGTTGATATCATTGGCAATTATCCTTACTGCTACAGAGTTCATACAGTAGGATAGGGTGTTAACCTGATTGCTTTTATGGAAAGTTACAGAAATCCCATTATTTACCCCATTCTTTCCTATCATGAGACAAATTACTGACACTTGCTACCACTTACTCTATATTTTGAGCACATTTTGAGTATATTTTGAGTAAGTTTTTGTCAAAAATGAAATTATTTTGAAATAGCTATTGCTGAGTACTGTAATTCCTTTGAAATTACAGAAATTAAATGATTGTGAGAAAAGGATTGTTCTATGAATGGGGTTATAAAACGTCATTTATTCTGATATCAATGGGCTGTATTAAGTCCTTCGCACCCCTGTTTTCCTAGCATCCCTGAAGGTGTGCAAAAAACAAAGCAGTGGTGTTTGTGTAACACAGTGGGAACAGGTGACTCTACAACTGGGTCATTTTTGAAGAGTTTCAATTTCAGTGTACATTGAATAAACAGCTCATAAAACTACCTTCACATTATGGGGCAAATTGCTCATCTCTGATTCACAGTTGCTCTTGGCTTCCCGTTCAGAACTCTTTCCACGAGTCTCGCCAGCGTTAATGGGAGCTCCGCAAGCAGAACAAATAGACAATCATTTCATACTGAGAGGAGAATTTCCCCCACATGGCGTGTGTCCATCACACAACCCACCTTTCTCCAAGGGAGGGAAACACAGCCCATGTAAGCCTCCCCATCCCTACCTTTTCATCCCCTCCTCTGTGCTCCACTGCCTGCAGCTACCAGGACCAGACAGGCAATCTGACATTTTTAACAGCTTTTATCATCTCATAACACTGGCTCCCGGCTGCTTCACATTCCCTGGCACTTTCCTGTGGTAATGCTGGGTTCACTCAAAAGACGACCCTGGTTTACTGAAATGCCAAAAGCAATCTCTAGCCCTGTAATATTTTGGCCTCCTAAAGACCCCATCCTGAGGAGAGGGTTGCTCTGAAAATGCAGTGAGACCCAGATGGATAGAGATGTCACTGCCCCTTGGTGAGCTCCCATGTACTTCAGCTAAACAAGGAACACGAGGGGATGCTGTACAACACTAAAGGAGGAGAGAAGTCATACAAAAAACAGAGCAGCAACTCACCACAGGTCAAAACCAGATGAGAAATAGGTGGCAGAAATAGGGAGGCTGCGTTGCCCTGGGCAAATTCTCCCCAGGACTTCTGATCACCATGGAAATTCAGAGCATTTGGGCAGTACATAAGTGTCTTGACACTTTTTTTTTTTTTTTCCCCTCAGCTTTTGGGGAAAATATGCTGAATAGAAATTTTTATTATTCCAAGTTTTAATTTTTTTCTCCTTACAAGGCAGCAGTGCAGACCATCAGACTAACACTGGTTAGAGTTTAAACACACAAGACCTGCAAGCACTCATCAGTCTTTCCCACAAGAAAAAATATTTTTAAAATCTTGTTTAATTTCTTGCCTTTTAATTCAATCCCATTTCATTTGCCCCATTCCCCAAGAAATTTATACTGGTCTGAATTTCAGGCTGGGCTTGGAGAGGGATCCATCCACATGATCTATCAAGTTGAACCACCATCTTGGAGAAACAGTTTGTAAAGGGACAAGTTCAAAATCTCTGAGCTAACACCTCTGCAGTCTCAAACTTTGGGAGGATCACATCTGATCCTTGTGATGCTTCAGATCAGATTCATCATGACAAGGAAGCAAATGACACCTTCTATCAGAAGAAATCTCACAAACTAAGCAGAGGAGCCAATAATCCTCAGACCATCAGATGAAAGGATCAGGTGCCTCTAGAGCTGGAGGGATGGAAAATGAAGGACATATCTGGCCACCTACCAGCCCTCCCTCCCATACTGGCTCTAAAAGACCATGTCTCCACAGCTGGACCAATCACAGACCAGAACTTCCCAAAACTGTAGCTGAAGCTGGCCGGGAGGACTGGTGCCATGACTTCAAAAGTGTTTCTGAATCCTAAAACTTTTACAGGCTTTCATGAAACCCAAAGAATATGAACTTGACACAGGAACGTTCATCTCAGGAGTATTTTCTTTTGTAACTGGTGTGAGTTTTCCAGCAAAAACAGTAGCTGATTTGCTTTTTCTAACAAAAATATTTTTATCAGAAAATTTTCAATTAGAATCAACTCCACACAGTATTACCAAATTTAATCCCAGGTTTCCCTCTCAATATAAAGTCCAGGTAGATGATGTCAGTTGCTACCTACCTACCAACCAAGGCTGTAACCCCATCATAGAAGGCCACCAGATTTGGCAGGCAAAAACTTGCAATATAAAACCTGTGGGTTCAAAACTGTGGAAAAGTTAAGAGAGATAAAAATTATGTGCATTACTTTTTGACTTAACATTTTGAGAGCATCACTCTCAATTTCCTTTTCCTTTGATGTAGAAATGCAGTGCATCTTTCTTTTGGTGGGAAGTAGAAAGTGTTCTGTTTTCATTCCTGATTCATTTCAGCTCTTTTCTGTGGAGGTAAGGCTCATGTGGTTTGAGGTTTGATAATGAAGATTTGGCACAGGTTTAAATATAAGTAATTAGGGAATCTATTGACCATAACAAACAATGGACCACAAAATGCTGTTTTAGAGAATGTACTTCCCAGTGCTCATTATTGCAATTTTTGTCTGTAATTATAACTCACAAATTTAATTCACTCACAAAACAAATACTCTTCTTGCTTAAATATCTTAAATCAAGCATTAAATTACAACTTTTTCAAGAATGAGCCTCATCATTCTGTGAAAGGAAGGAAAAAGTAACTCTTGAAAACCTGGGTGAAAGGTGCAAGCATGCTGTAAAATATCTGCATAATAAAATCCTCGTGTACACTTCACATGCATGTGTATTCAAACATACAGATGCACATGTACACTCATGAATGCATATATATATATATAAAATATGTTCGTATACATACAAACATATGTTCACCCTCTGAAAAAATGAAAGTCCAATGATAATGTGATCCCCACAAGCCTAGCACTTCAATTATAAAGCAATCCTAGCACAAATCCAGAAAATGTCACTGTCACATGCTTCCATTGTATGCTGTTGAAAATACCTCCAAAGTTTGGAAATTAATCACACAGCAATGCCAATCTTTTAAGCCAGGCTTCTATGAACCAAGCTCTTCCCTACTGAATGAATTACATTGAAATCATATAATTGCAGGCTGCCATTCAGTCACCCTTAACAATAGGAGACTTCGAAAATTGGAATTTTTTTCCCCTCTGACTCCCAACTTGCAGGCATGAAGCATATAGCAAAAGCTTGGTGCCTTTTAAATTACCTAAAATCTACAACCTTCAGACAAATGAACAAAAAAAAAAAAAAGGGTGCAATTTAAGGGCAAATCATTTTGTGTTAATCCTTGGGAACTCAAAGCATGAAGATAAAAGAAGAAAAAATGCAGGTTTCACTTTGCTCATTATGGGACATTGACTTTCACCTAATAGTATGCAATTAAAATTTCTTCATGAGATTTCCTTATTGAAATAAGAAAGATAGCGCCGTGCTGAATGTGGTGATAGATCTGGTATAAACGTGCTTCCTGGACAAACTGATTTATCATGTCTCATTCCAGCAGTACTTTCTTGCTTGCTCATTTCTCATCTTATTACTGTGAATTTGTAATTAAAGAGGATCCTCCCACAGAGAAGAGTTCTCCTTCAGGACAAGCTAAATTATAAATGCACTGTTCTTTCTCCGAGACCAATTTAAAGAGGCAGTCTGCTGAGGGAAAGACGCACAAGTAATACTTGGGGCTCCTGCGTCTGTAATTTTATGTAGATTTCTTTCTGTTACTGAATAAATTGGGTTTATAAGCTGGGTTTCCTGGGCAAATATACCTCTGCAATTGACCATTTCAATTTAAATACATAGACAATTCAATTAAAATGGTATTGAACTGGTGTGGCAGATTTACTTAGCAGATTCTTCATATATGATCACTAGTATAATACACTGAAATATTTCAAAGGGCACTGACAAAACTGTTTAAGGAACATAGAGCCTGTAAAAATTCTTTCTATTTTTCAAGAACAATAGAACAGCATTTGACCAAAAAGCTGATCAACACTGGCCATTATGAGATGAATTTGCCATGAAAGCACCATTATAAGGAGACATAAGCAGTAGGCATGTGATCAGCTTGACACCATATTACCTGTTCTCTGCCAAATTCTCAGTCCTTCAAATACACAGACTTGCACCAGTAAAAATAAAAATATAAAACATTATTTGTTCCATTTTATTTGGGCTGATATCCATCGTGTAAAAACTGTTCTTACTGCAAAAAAGAGTAAAAATCTAGTTTCCTTCAAGAGAAGACAGGGACTCACAGTACTGCTGCTACTGGAGAATATTCTTGTGCCTTTGTATCTGAACACCTAAACCTAAATACAGCAACCCAATTTGTCCCCCCAGTAGATTCATTTTTGGTCTGTTATTCCCAAAGGCTCTACATTATAAGGAATTTAATTCTGATGTATAAAAATTATTCATGCTACTTCATAGTAAGTCTCAAATTCACTTCTGATGCTTCCTTGAGAACTCTGGAAAGAAGGAAGAAGTGGATGAACTTCAGAAAATGAGACCTGGGGAGAAGAATGCATTGAAAAATAGGCGTGAGTTGTGTGAGCTTCAGATTCTTGTCCAAGACTCAAAATCTTCTCTTAGCTTTTGAGTGTATGCATAACTTAATATTAAGCATTATTTTCATGGGACCCTGCCTTTTAATGTCAGTGTGGGGTCTAAAAGAACTTAGATCTCTTAATAGTGAAAATCCATCCAATAATAAAAAGGTTCACGCAACCATGAGATAGCCTTTTACATTGTTACATCCTATAGCTTTATATTTCTCCTTGAGTCCATTAATTTAATTGCATCTCTGGGTTTCATTTTAAAATATTTTATTGTAATCATAGGAGACAAATAATTTATTAACATGCTCAGTAGCAGTATTACACAGTAAGAGCAACATTACAGTTGCAGGTATATAATCCAGGGTTAATTTCATAAAAGTGTAGGTGAACTTGATCCTTAAATTAATACCATTGTCCTTTGCAAGAGAATTAAGACAGGCAATTCATTCTATGTCATATCTATAATGTCTTAAATGTGTGATAAAGAGCTGCGTAAAAGTGAGGTGTTCATAGTAACTGATATGACCACGAAGATCTAGATCCCCTGGAGGGAAAAAAAAAAATTAGGTTGTGAAATACTTATAGCTGGGTATTTTTAAGTCCTTTTCAACAAATAAAATCTCAATGATTTTATGCAAAAATGTTAAGCAAAAATTATTTGATTTCCAGACCCAATAGATGTTGTAAATTAATTATTACACTGGCTTCTCTTTCTCTTTTACAGGCTTTCTTTCCCATTTTGCCAAGAGAAGAGAAAAGGTAGGGAAGGGAAAAAAGGAAAGAAAAGGAAAGAAAACAGTGCAGCTGCTCGAAACCTCACCATTGCTTGCTCTACCACATTTCTTCCAGAATAATTTTATTTGCTACATTGGTACTGCAGGTTATCTTTTAAATATTTTCATATTCAAAAGTCTGGTGCAGATTGGTGTAATACTTTTATTTAACAAATAAGGTCATATTGCCATGTCTGTGTTTCCTAGTTTGTGCTTCCATGGATGGCTGCAAGACCTAAAGTAACTGAATCCACTTCTTCAAAAGTAATTTTCCATAAAATTTCTAATATATTTGATTAAAAGGTGACATCTATAAATATTCACAATGTAACTGGGAAAAAAAAAAAATCACCGACAATGCCACTTTTAGTCAAGCAAATATTCACTGGAAATTCTTTATGCATATTTCTTGCTCTGATAGAAGCCCCAGTTTTCTTCAAAAACTTGCAAGGTGTTATTTATAAAAAGCTTTTCCTCTTAGATGTCTTAACACAGAGTAAACAACTACAGCAAAATAAAGTGACTTAAAAACTCAAATATTCTCACTCTGCTTTCTGCAAAATTTATGATCAGAGTGGAGGTACGTATTTTCATTTATGATGCAAAATTTCTTGTGTGAAAATTCTCTGAGGCTGCATATCGCTTGCCAAGTTTCTAACCAGGGAGAATTTGCTTTGTGGATGACTTATTACTCGTTAATGTACATAGAACTATAAATACAATTGCTGCTGGGCAGCAGTGGGTGAGAGCCCAGCAGACAAGGGTCTGTGCTCTCACAGGCTTATGGTCTAAGGGGACAAACACTAACAAACTACAAAACAAGGCAGACCGTAAGTAAAGCAGGAAGTATCCATTAGTGGAACCGGGACCAAATCAGACATTGCACATAAAGAATTACAATCTAAATGCAGAGAATAAATAAAAGACCATTCCCAACTGGCAGAATCCACTCGGTCCCTACCCCCTTTTGCTCTTACCAGTTACTTCTGCTGGCTGACAAATCATCTCCCCGCCACAATAAATTTGTTATGGAACATTATCTCAGGCTGAGGAAGGTCAGGATGTGCTAAAGGTCATGTATGTATTAACCCAGTACATGAGAGTCCCCACCCTTAGTCTAAAACATAGTCTTAAATTACATACTATTGAACTGGCTCTAACAGATCTCTCATAAACAGCCTCATTTACCTGACATGTTTTCAAGATGTGCCTGAAGGCGTGTGTCCTGTTTGCTCCAAGGCATTATTAAAGGCAAAAGCTATGTCATGAAACACTGCAGTTGTGGAGTTCAGTCCCTAAGAGAAGGGAAGTGAGAAAATCTAGATTCCAGCCCCAGCCAAGCATGGGTGCACAGCGCATGTTGGATTAGGACATGGTCACAGCAAACCCAGTGGATACCACTGCTATGGAGGTCTGCACATAGCTTCATATTTACAGCAACAGCTACAGAGGTTGTCTTTTCTGTATATTTTATATGCTGTACTAGAGGAAAGAAAATGGAAAGAAAAAAAAAAAAAGAAAACCAAGAAGGCTCTAAGAATGAAGGGTACACTATAACTCAGTTTGGAGTTTTAAATACCTTTTGAGCAAGGTGTTCTTTTTCCTGAGGTAGCACTAGGTATTAGCATCAGGCAGACCAGATCAGAACTACAGGATGAATCCAAGATTCTTGGTCAGATTCCTTACTAGCTAAAACTTACTTTAAAGGTTTTTAAAATACATGACTGTTTACAGTTAAGTATGAAAGAATGAAGGTGTTTGATCATTTTCCTGTATTTCACTGCTGTTTAACCAAGGTAAGTCCCACTCCTATGCCTTTGTATAGCTACAGAGGAGATCTAAGCTCAGATTTGGATCACAGTTTGGCAGTGCCTCTGGAATTGCAGTGGACCCCAGGCAAGAACCAGCCACCCCAAACCCAATTTTTTTTAGCCAAACTAGGAAAAGCAACACTTTCCGTCACAACTGTAGAGGATATGGAGTGTTGATGCTGACTCATTACTACTAAATCTGGGGGAAGAAAAGGAGGAAGGAAAGCCAGGTCAACTAATTAACATCTCCAAATACTAGCATCTACTTGGAATTTCCAATAAACTGTGCAATTTGGGATAGGAGACCAGGAAATCAAAAGCTAATAAAAGGGTCTGGTCGCAAATAATGTTTTTGACTCAATGTCATTGACAGAAAACAATTCTAAGGCAATTATGAAAAAGGGAAATGTCAGTTTAGCGCAAGGAGCAAACACAGGAATCTTTTAAAGGCACAGATATCTCGTATCTCTGCCTTCAGTGAGATGTTTCTCCTTTTTATTCTCATTTTCACTCTCCGTCTGTCTTCATTAGTCTGCTGGCACTCTGCTAGGATTAGTGAGCTAGTTTCCATGGTTTCTTATTTTCACTTTCTATCTTTCTTTGCTTAACTCATTAAATTGCTCATTACTTCACTGCACTTTACAGGAGACATATTTATTGTATTAGTTACACAATGGCCAGATTAGTAAGTGATAGGCAGTTTGCTATTTGAAAGAACATATTCTAATAGCAGAAAGGAAATTCAGAAGGCACAGATATTATCTACTAGTTGTAGCATAGCTGGGCTAGCTAGTAACTGCTAAGTGTTTACCCTTTATCACTAGAAATATGCTACATGATTATAAAAAAAACTGTGCATGCGCACACCTTGGTTCTCTGCAGCTGTGCTTGCAGCCAGAAGGAAAGAGAAACTGCAAGAACAGCTCTGTGGACAAACACCTGGAGTAGGAAGGTAAAGAGGCCTCTAAATCTCTTCTTTACCTTCCATGATAAACCTGCCTGGACCATGGCTTTTCCCAAGGCGGGAAGGAGGTCTGCACACCTGAGCACCTCCAGCTGCTGAGGAGAAGAGAGGGGATGGCAGGGAGGAGTTCCAGGCAAAGGAAGCTCTCTCACATGAAAACTTGGCTAAAACATTACAGTCTGGGCTTCCAGAAGCTGCCTGGACATGGTCCTGAGCTCCCTGCTCTGGGTGGCCCTGCTTGAGCAGGGGAGTTGGACCAGATGGTCTCCAGAGGGCCCTTCCAACCCAACCATGATGTGATTCTGTGACCTGTATCAGTCATACCCTACATATATTTACAACATTTCTAGGCTCCTGAAAAAGTCTTGTCTTCTCTGTCAAACCACTGTCCATTTCCTCCTTGGTCTGGCCATAAAGGGTGAGAATGAGGCATCTTCACCTTGCACTTCCCTCTTTCTCTTTTTATCTTTTCTGCAGTTAAATAAAACATAGTAGATTCAGTTATGTTGATGTTTCTCAGATGTTCAATGTAACCATTCGTGCTCTGCCTCTTTAGCTCAACAGGGATCCAAAACAAGTTCCTTTCAGCTGAATTAAGACCTTTCCCACAGTCAGTGAATGGTCTATACACGGGTTCACTCCATTCATTCATCTCCTCCAGTAGATCATTTATCACTTAGAGGTAATACACTGTGGAGAATTTTGATCAAAAAGGTGTCTGATTTTTTGGTGGTTTAAAGAAAATCTATTGTTTTTAAAAAGATTTACTTGGTTCTTGGCTAAACTTTGTAGACATGAGGCCCAGGGATTTATGAAATGTAGCTTTCCTTTTTACCTCATCTATATGGAAATGAGATTTAATTTGTCTCCAATAAACCCTATGAATGCTCTCATTTTTAGGAGGTGAACAAGAGCTGTTCCTCTGCACCATTCTTTAATATTAGCCTTCTGCTGTCTGTTTTACAGCTTCATATATTCTGGCATAGGAAATGCTGATGCTTGCTAAGTTTGTCAGTAGAGATTTTCTACACTAAACTTTATCTTGAATTCCTACCGATAACAGTCTTTGCTCTTCAAAGCAAATATCACACCTGTCCAAGATTGTTGTTCTGTCATTGTCCTTGATAGAGGAAAGATCATCTTTTGTCATCTGGCAGGATTTGTTACCTGTATCCTGTATAGCTTTCAAAGAATGTCTCAGATTATAAGAGCATTGTATTTTCCAATATCTTGTCGTTTTTGTTCAATTTAATCAATTCTCTTAAAAAAAAAAAAAAGATAAAATATTGATGCATTGTAGAAGAACAAAAAAATGTATCTTCCCAAACTTCAAAACAAGAAATATACGATGTTACAGCGTAATAGCTCATATAAGTTAGACAGACAAGAAAAAAGACATTATTAAGTTTGGAAAGCCCCAAAATTGACCTATTCATTTCTCAGAGATGTTTGCAAAACACATACACTCATATTCTATAGATATATATGCTGTTTCTTAAAAGATAAATGCTTCAATAGCCTCTGCTATATAAAAGTCTTCATGTTAAGCCCTTAAACAAGTGACTTGCCATCCCTGAATCACAAGCCTTCTCTAAAAAGGAAGACAGAAGAGCATAAGGGGAAGGGAATGTGTCAGATCCAGCCACAGCTAGTGAAGAAGAACCTGCTCTCCCTTTTGGCAGTCATCAGGCAAAGTCCTTCCCCAAGAAATGGTGCTGGGTGTTTGGCAAGGTGGAATGGGTTGGTACAGTTTCTGATATGGTGTGTATGGATAATCTGGGCTCGTTTGTCACCTAGACTGGAATTACTATGTCACTGCTAGTACTTCATACCAAAACTAACAGCGACTGCAAAGGCTAATTCTCTGCATATTTTTCAAACACCTGTATCTAAAAAATTCACTTGCATTCTGGTGAGTTTCCTTCAATGGTTTATAAACTGTAAAATGTACAGTTAAGGGAGACCATACCTCGTTCTTTTAGGAAAACATATAGCAATCAAGTACTTCTAGCTGTTTGTGTGTTAAAATAAAGGCCATTTAAATACAAAATTATCTTCTTCAGAAAATCTGTAAGAAAGGGAATGCCTCAAACACTCTAAAACGGTTTAATATTTACAAAAATGGTGATTAAACTTTGTATTTAATATTAAAAAATAAAACCAGTTTAAAAAATCCAATTCCTGCTGACTTTGCTTTCCATAAATACTTCTTTGGTACCAGATTTCACTCTCTCTAGAGCACAACAGCTGGGTGGTCCCTGTGACATCTATCTCCAGTCTGGGAGGCCATGAAACTACAATATCAGCACGTGGGCCTGGTCTAAAGTGGAATCTTTTGGAATCCAAATCTTCTAACAGAGAACAACATCTGAGGGATCAATCTGAAATTAGCTTAGGTATTCACTGAGAACTCATTTTTTTCATAAAGGGTGGGGGGGGGGGGCGGAATTTTATAAAGGAAATCAAATGTGGGCAAGCTTCCATTAATTCTTGTTGAATTATATGCTATAAACAAAAAGAATCACTCTGGGCCTCTTCTGTTACTTGGCACTTTGGCTACCTTTTCAAGCAAACATTTCAATCACTGAAATTCTCATATTTTTATTAAATTAAAAACTAGAAAAAATAAATGCATCACAGCACATTTTAGCACACTGTCTAACATATGTGCTCAAGGATCTAATATTCCAATTATTGTATTTCCTTGACATCCATCACTACGGCATCCTAGCAATTCCTAAGCAACCTGTTCCCCCTTTGTCTTTGCTGATGTTCCCATTTCTGCAGGAAAACTGAGGCAAAGCAAAAAGCAGCTGGCTCAGTCCAGAGGCCATACTAAATACATACATGGCAAGCCAAATATAAGGCATGTATTCAGAAGATGCAACTCTTACATACTAGCAACAACAAAACACTAATGCAGTTAATGTGCAACAGCAGCAGTGAAGATATGGTGGAACTAGGTTGATATGCATGAAGAAACCCACCAGAGACTGCAGGCACACCAGTACATTGATGCTTTGCGATTTATATGTATTCATACCTTTTATCTGCTGTCCTACCTCAGTATCATGCCCACAAGATCACTTCTGCATTCAGTCCTATTTAGTGTGCCCTAGTTCCTATTCAGTCCTATTTCAGTGAAAGCTCAGCTCCACAGAATGCTGACCCTTCCTGTCCCCACTTCATCAAAGCACTGACCTGTGAGGACACAAGTGGTCCTGTGAGCTTTGAGGTCCAGCATTGGCTCAAATACTTCATTGGATTGGAGTCAGCATGTTTAGCATGTAGCAGACTTGACTTCTTGGGGCTTTGAGACTGTTATGCCTGAGAGCAATCTATTCCATGAATGCTCCTGTAAGTTTTAGTAAAGATAACATACTAATGAAGGTATCAATTTTTGCTTTTACTCATTAATGAAAGCATTCATTAGTCCATCATGGGTCTTCCCACCCATGTGGGAACATTCAGTAAGTACAAAGCCAGTTAGCCTGTGCCACCACTGTTTGTTTTTTTGTTTGTTTGTTTGTTTTTTTTAACCTCTGCTGTAATTAGGATAAGGTGTGGAAACTCCATCAGCATTTCATCATTACCTGAACCTGTAAGGCTAGAAAACATGAAAAAAAAAAAAAAAAAAAAAAAAAAGCGCCTAATAACTCACCATATTCCCTGAGCTCGCTGTTATTACAAAATAACTGCTCATTTTGTTGTATTTCATTACTTAAATAAAAGCATTGATACTAATGTCCTAACCTTTTTAACCTAAAGGACATTTTCTTTGTTGTGTTGTAATGCTCTAAATTGTGTGCAATTATCCCAGCTTACTTAGAAAGACTTACTAAGGAATGAATAGGAACAATTAGCATAACAACAGAAACATTAGCCCATGTAAAAGAGAAAGCTCTTGCTTGCAAGCACCTGTTTGTAGTTTGTCTAAGATAAGCTTACTGCATTCTTTGTTTAGCAACCAAGCAGCAAAAGGCAGGGGGTGCTGGCACTCTGTAAGGCAATCCGCTGTGACACATCAGAGATGAGCAGCAATATGTAAATAACAAGTAATAACAATTACAATAAGTAAATAACAATACGATGGAGCCCTGGTAGAGGTTGCCCAGAGGCTGTGGGGTCTTCTCCTTGGGGAGCTTCAGAAGCCACCTAGACATGGTTCTGCTCAACAAATCAAGCCGTCCTAGACCTTAATTGAAGAGACTTCATCCGTTTAAACAAGGACACTGTGGGAACAGAAATACTATCAGTTTCGGTGAAAATAGTCATCTTGTTTATTCAGCAGTCCTATTCCTCAGCTCCCTGCATCCAAGATTCCCTACAACTTCCTTCCACCTTCTCACCCAGGCTTCCGAGTGGCCTGAAATGCACACAAGGAACAAATAGCAGTAGTATCCTGGCAGTGCTGTGTGGTTGGTTTGACTAGGAAGACAGCATGAACTATTCTGATGACAACTGAGGAAAAGTTAGTAGCTATGTTTGTAGTTATGCTTGTCCTGCACGTGAGACAAGGCAATGCGCCCAGGTCCCTAATCCTTATCTGCACAGGCAGTAGTAGGCCCTCACATGTGGAGAAGGAGGAGTGACACCATTCATGACTTCAAGAGGCAATATGAAAGAATGGACATTCATTTTTAGTCTGTTGGGACTAGAAACAAGAGACATAAGGTAAATCTACATCTAAAGAAATTTTGTACTCATTTCTGAGATCAGAAACAAGAGCAAGCACTGCAGAAGCACTCAGAGCAAGCCTACTAGCATCCCTGCAGTTTTCCATGAAGCAAAGATGGAGCAATAAAAAGGTAAGATGTGGTGATCCTTCCCCCACAAGCATTCTGTTCTTCACTTTTCATTTCTGGAGTGAATAAAATCTGCTGATCATAATTCTTAAATATCTTGATCAAAGGTTCCCAGCTATTGCTAAGACAATAGCAGCCTGTTATAGGTCCCATTAGAGGACTTAACTGTAACATTTCATTGTGCATCTCATCGCTTTTAATTTTGACAGTTCTGTAGTTCAGACCCTGACCAAGTGGCAACATGTAGCAGCACACTAAAGATTCACAGAAATATTTATCTCAGTGCCGGCAAGACTAAGAAATACCTTGAATCTGGGGTACATTAGCAATTCATTCTGTTGTGCTTCATTTTCAACCAGTTTAATGAAAAATTAGTATATTTAAGTCGCATTTAGATTAGTTATTTAAGCTACAATGAAAAAATTCTGTTTATAAGACATGCACAATCTTCTTTCTTTTTGAGAAATATTCCTAGAGTTCTTTTATTTGATATTCAATTCATTTATACAGTTATAATCAAAACCTACTTCATTTACAATTCCTGCTTGATATCTAATCTATTCAACAAAATAGCAAGTTATAGATGTGCAGTTTCATATCTGAAAGATAAAACAAATGTTAGTCACCTAAAAACATCTAATATATATTAAAAAAACTATAAAAGCATAATGATGTTATCTTCTTCATACTATATATATGCAGACATTCTGTAGACCTTCCAGCCAGGAATAATAAGAGATCATCAGAAGATGTGGGCAAGAAACCAGTAGACTTTAGCCTAAAAGTGCAAACCAAAAAACTCATGTGGAATAGTTCGGTCACACTTACACCACTCCAGAGAATTACATCCTTTCTTCAGTTCTTAGACCTCCAACATTGGCTGAAATCACCCCAATGACTGTAAAAGATTCTTTCACATTGTTTTATTTGATTATGACATCTTTAATATATTCTAATTAAACCTGGAGGTGAAATTACCATAATACAGGAATTTCTTTGGATTTTCTCTTAGCTGGGTGCAAATGAAACAATGGCAGCAGAGATGGAAATTAGTTTGAAAGTTCCCTTATGCTTTCAAGGTCTAAATTCCTGCCCTTAAATTTGAAATTCAAATATTTTCATGACACTTGTTCACAGTGACTTTGCAGCTGAATGAGTTTTGAAGCTACATTCCATAAGAAAAAGGACTTTATATTTTTAAGTCTCAAGCATATTGTAAACTGACTACTCCAGAGTGACCACATTTTGTATTTCACCTCCCAACAGAATCAAGGAATGATGACGATGTACGGAAGAGACAGGCAAGATCCTCACTTTCAGCTGAGGGGTACTTTACTGACACAATAAGTAGGAGACACAAGAAGACATCACAATAAATGGAAAAAGAAAGACAAAAACCAAATCGCTATCAAATCATGTGAAAAGAACAACAAAAAAAGTATTAAATACTAACTAGAAGAGAGCAGGGACAATATTAGACTTCATGTGAAGGATAATACTTTAAATGAAACAGTCACTGCAGTTACAGGACTTAAGAAATTAAACTTACACTAAAAGAAGAGCGTTCTTTTCAATCATTAGCAAAATCTGGGGGGGAAACCTGCCAGGGAGATGGAGGGAGCAGTATACAAGTGAGATGGAAAAGAAGCGCTCACAGAAGATAAGTCCAGAACAGAGGAATTAAATGAATTTCTGTCCACAACACAGAAACCATAGACTTTGGTAAATTAATAAAAGAAAATTTAAATGATTCCAAGACCTACCTGAATTTATGCAAGAGGGAATTCAAAAATGGAATTGCAGGGTGACCACGTGGCACACAGTCTATTATTCAAATCAAAGGTGGTGCCAAGGAAAGAGAAGATGGCAAATTCTACATTAGTGTGCAGGAAAGGGTCCAGAGTTGGTCCATGAGGCTGGTAAGACTCAGTCCTGCACCTAAGATAAGGATGACGGATTCAGCTGAAACCAGAATAAAGAAAAGCAAAAAAATTTGCTTTTATGATGCTGCAAGCTTGAAGACATAAGACCAAAGACCAAGTCTCTTTCTCATAAAGCACAGAGCCTAGCACAGGCAGGAGCAAAGGGGGAAAGTGACATGCAGAACAGGGAAAGGCAGGCAAGGTACCCATGCCGGTGTCACTGGCAAAGAAGTGGCACCATGTGTGGCAGGATGAGACTCTCAACAAGCTCCTGAGGTGAGAGGCAGTTGTATGCCCCTATCTTTTTCCAGGCTGTACCAGGAAACATCTTCTTTGCTTTTACAAGGCAGCATTTTAGAGGTGGGGTGGCAATTTGCAGTAAGTGCCATTTCATTGTTATGTTATACTAATGTTATACTAATAATATATCTCAAGTGGAATCTCAGCAACATTACAACTGTACCTGCAGAGCTTTTCTCTGCATGTGTGTTCAAGCTGATGCCAGGACCCACAGAGAGCTGGGACACCTCAGTATTTTAGAGCCAATGCTCCTCCCAGTCTGATCAGTCCAGCACATTCAGCCCAGGATAAAACCCGCAATCCTTTCCCCTCCTTCAGCTTCTTCGTCTTGCATTCTGCACGAAGTCATGTTCCAGTAGGGCAAAAGCACAGGGATGGTTCATATCCCTTCCTTTCCTTCAGGAAGAAAGACTATGTGCTGGGGACATTCACAGAAACTCAGATAGCACTCGGTCCACCTGGCATAATGGTATCAGCATCTTTGCATTAATTACACAGAAGCAGCATCATTTGTTAAAGTGGTGTGAACGTATGACACCAGTGTATCAGGTCCACTTTAAAATACATATGAGTAGGCAGAGATAAAGGACAAAAAAAGGAAGGAGAAATCTTGAGAGTGAAAGAGAGAGGCACTATTAAGCACTTTGTACTTATCTTGCTAAGGAAGAGCTTTGTTCCAGGGGGAAAAAAAACCTTACTCTTTGAAGCTATCCAAACAGTAAACAGACCATTCTTTAAACTGTGGCGTATCTACAGCAATGCGTACATCAGAGGACTGGCATGAGGAAAGCATTTTTCTCATAGATAAAACAGCAGAAAAGGTTTCTTGCACTGGTGATAATTTGGATCTTGTGTTTTAGTTAGATTTTCAGAGCAAATCCAGAAAAAGTCTAATAAGCCCTTAAAGAAAAAATATATCAAGAAGTGTTGAAGTATGTTGATTTATTGCTTCTTGCAACATGTTCTTGTCCTCCCAGGATAGGAAAAGAAAAGGTTTCAAAGGCTTCTCATCATATTTGTACTGTCTGTTGTAAGGGACATTGGGAGTCTTGTGCATTGAGTTTGCCTGGACAGTTGTTTTGGTGTTACAGGTCCAAAATGAGGAAGGCTTCTACAGTCCACCTGATGCGCACAGATGTCTGAGCTCTCAGTGTGCAACTGTTGAGCTGGCAAGCAGCATGAGGAAGAAGAGAAAAAAATCATTTCCTTCCCTAAAAATCCTTAATAATTTTCATTGAACTTTGTTTTCTCTCTGAGCTCTCCTGTCCCACCTACCTCCCCTTCAGGCTCACACATCCTAGGGATGCCAGAGCTCTGAATTGAAGAGCACAGTGTTTTGCTCTCACAAACTAAATGCAGACATCAGGAAGGTCTTGTCTCTAGCCACAGGCAACTTACATGTTTACAAGTTACCTTTTTTGCAGCTGTGCCCACATGTCCGTTTCATGTTCAAGAGTAGTGTCTGAGCCACTGCCAGTCATCTTCTGAGATCCAGCACCCAGAGAACCTTTGCAAGATCTATAAAAAGGTGATTTCACCCCTTAAGTTTTCAATAGAGTGTTTTCTTTTCAACCACACTGTTTAGCTCCTTCTTGTTCCTCTTTATAATAAGGGTATAGATGGTTCTCTATATATATATAGGTTACGTATTTGGTTCACCATTTTGCATTTGCTATTTTCCCAGCAGCTTCTTTCCTCTGGAAACACCTCTAACATATCTGCAAAGACGCAAAGCTTTGCACCCAGGGCTTTTCAAAGCATGTCCTATCACAGTCTGAAGCTCCTTTGGATTGGATCTCACAGTTCAGCACATTCACAGCCCATGCAAAGACCACAGCAGGACAGGCAGATGAGACAACGAAACCCCCAGATAACCAAAGGAAGCAACTAAAACCCAGCCAGTATGAAATGCATTAAAGAGGAGAATCATCTAACATCCAGCCTCATCCAGAGCTACAAGAAACACATCCACAGGGAAGAATACAGGTTCAATGCCTTCTTTCACTTATGGGAATTCAAGTGCCTGGCTCTGCATCTGTTCTGCCACCTGACAGAGGCAAAGGCAGATGTGAGACTCAAGAGGGCAGACCAAGACGAGTAAAGGGTAAGGTGACTACAGTCCAGTACTGGAACATCTCGTCAAACATAAGGAGCTCAGCAGAGCTCCTTCCCATGAAGAAGTGCAAAGACTTAATTTTCCTCTCTGCACGGATCTTAAAACCTCTTTCCAGCCTTCAGTTGGGTGCAAATAGTGGATTTTGCTGACAATACTTCATAATCTGGGGAGACATTAAAAAATATAATGTATATTACAGAGCAATGCCATCCCAGTCATGCAAGTTTCTGCAGAACAGGAACCTGCCACATTAAATGATTTCTTCTACTTTTGCAATTTAAATGGAGAAATCAGCATTACATCCCTGGCAAGCAATGAAAGTGAAAATAGACACTGTAAAAACATCATGAATTCCGCTTCTTGTGCAGCAGCTACCCGTTGATAAAAGGTGGCATGTGTCTCTCTCCTTCACAGGCTCACTAGTAAATAATCATCAATTTACACATTCTAGCACAATACCTCTGCCTACAAATTGCTTCTTCAAAGATTTCCTTTTCCCCTAGAAGCACCACTTCTAAGTGTGTTGAAATTACATCTTATTCTTTTCTTTGAAAGATCTCTTACTGCACAGCCAAATAAAGAGAGACCATTTGCATAATTCTTCTTTTTAAATGACTTCAGGTTGATACAGGTTCTTTAGTGAATTGTTATTCAGCAGGACATGGTCAGATGCAGATAAAGCGCTATAGAAGGTGGAAGTTAACATCCTCAAATCTGATCAAATAACATTTCAGTTTTAAACTGATACTGTAAATCACAAGGAATTACAAAGCTGTAGCTTGATTCAGTCGTTGAAACAGACTTAATATTGAAGCAGCCTTTCATTCAACAAAAGATTCTGCTCTGAGCCATTCTGAGGCTTGTAGCAAGCACAAATTATAATTTTAGCAGACTCTCGCAGCCAGCCAGACTGTCTCCTTGAGTGGGCCTGCTCTCTATGTGCGTACAATAATCGCATTTAATATATGTAATTTTATAGAATAAAAAATGTGTTACATGCATAAAATAATAATTATAAATTAGCTACATTGTAAGGCTCTTTTCAGCTTTTCTGATTACATCAAACATTCTGATAACTTCAGGAATCAAGATGCTCTCACTTTATTTTTAAAATCTATTAATCCCTTGTTTTCACTGTAAATATTCAAAGACACTACCAGAATTTACCTGAGGTTTTACAAAACTTGTGCAAAGGCTTGATTCTGAGCATCAAGAAAGCTGAAGGCACCCACAACCTCACATGGCTTAGGCCATCTCTTGAAAAAAACATGTATTCATGCTCACAGGAATATAAAACCTAAATATCACATTCTGAAAACAAGCGTGGTTTTAATCTCATTGCTTATCTCTACCCAAAATTCTCAGGGAAGATACACCTGTATAATCTGTCAGGGGAAGCTGCACAAGGACCATTGCTTGGTATTGCAAAAGCAATTTTGAAGTAGGTGCAGTTTGGAGCAATCGTTCACTGGTAATAAAATAGCGAAGGCTACCATAAAGGTCTTTCTGATCTGTAATGTAATAGCACTTGGGCTGGAAGAAAAAAAAATAAAAAAATCCCAGTAATCATTTCCCTCAAATATATATGCATTCACATACACACACATCTATTTGTCTTCTGAATAAGGATAAAGAATCCAACAGACCATTGGAATGTCATATATTTGCAGTGTCAAAATGCAACCTGAGTGAAAACCTTGCATTTTACAAAGTGGAATTTTTATACTGAGCTTTCAGCTTTGCCAATGTTTGGACCACTTCTCCCTTAACCTCAACATTTTCTGGTCTCTACTTGAAGGGTGGTCCAATGCACACAGCACAGCAAGCAGTTATATTCTGGTACCATTAAACCTAGAAAATGGGCAGCTGTAGCAGACAGCTGTAAATCAGGACATTTCTGGTGGGGTAAAAGGAATATGTCTTCACAGTCAACATTGATGGCTTTGCTTCAGTTCATATGTGAAGAGCAGAAGCAGAAACAGGTTACTCGCTCCCATGCCCTGCAGCTGAAGCAGAGATTCCACAATGGTTATGAATGTATGGGTTTGTACATGGATCCTTGGCTTGCTCCCACAGAACCAGGGGTTTCCAGGCAACTTTCCTTTAAACTTTGGATAAACTCATGCATATTTACTTCTCAGGATCAGGTAAGATGAGGTGCATCATGCCCTGTAGTGCAAAGTTTCTCCTTTGACTTCATTTACAGAAAACACTCAAACACTTTATGAAGATTTCCATGGGGGCTGACATAACTTAGAACAAAAATCACAGATTTCTACAGCTCAAGCTACAAAACTAAACTCAGCAGCTGGATCCACACTGTCTTTGGGCTGGGTCTTTTACACTTACAAGAAAATCACAACCATGTTACAGCCAGCAAACATCTCCTGGGGAAACCTTAACTGTGGATCCATCACCCCACGCTACACCTGCTCCTCGTCCCGTTTTTCACCTATCCTGCTCTTCCTTAATGGTGTTATTTCCTCAATAAGGAGTAATCTTGTCACATAGACTCTCCCTGAAAAGTTACAGTGAGTCAAAGATGCCTCACGGCAGCATCAAGAATAATAATTAATGCTATGAAAACAAAACTTCAACTGCTAATTCTCTCTTAGGAGATTTAACAAATAACATTAGCTTTGAGCATAACTAAGTACATTTTAACACGGTTCTTTACAATGGGGTTCAATTACCCATAGCTGATTTTTTTTTCATTGTAGTCATAAATTTAATACCATACTAATGAGTCAGTGAAGAGTAAACTGATGGGTAGTTTCATTCAGACTAGAGCTGTTAAGAACATTTTCAATTAATATATCCTTTCTTTTGAAAGTGCATTTTTGTTGGAGTGAAGATGGTTTGCAGTTAAATATTGATTTCAAGGATATCAAGAGAAAAATCAAGAGTTTTAGAGATTCAGGATGGATTCTTTGAACTCCTTAGAGATGAAACAAAATAAAATTCAGTTCTTTTCAGTGCAGATCTGGTAATTTAACATAATTCTGTTTTACAAAAATGTTTGGAGAAATGTGATTTCTTCCAGCTCAGAACAGAAAAGACTTCCAAAAACTTCTTCAAAAAGGAGTTCTTTAATCTGCCTTAATACTTACTCCTTGCTCTAACTGTCTGGGATATAAATACCAATGATTGCCAATGCATTTCGGCAGGTTATTTTGCCATTCCAATGCATTTCAGCAGGTTATTTTGCCATTCCAACTACCCTGCTGGACATCTGTGTGCAAAGAAAAAAGCAGCAGCAGGAGACAATGCTAAACGATGCTCTGGTTGAATGTTTAAATTGTATTAAGCGTATATGGTAAATGTGCTATGGTGTTTATAGACAAATGTTGATTTACTTTTGTGTCTTCATCAATAGTTTTGATCTTGTATTGATAACCCAGTTCAAGTTATATTGCTCCTCTATTAGAATGAAATACTGCAATGTTCAGTAGTTTGCTGTCTTCTTGAAAAAGTTTCAAGGCGATTCAAGGATAAGTTGGCTTGGACAACACTCTGGCTAAAGGGTGAGTAAGATTGAAAAATATACGCAGCAAAGAAGTCAGGATTCAACACAAATCCTAAAAAGTACCAAGGAATTAAAAATCATTTTGCATACTGGGATCAACATAAATATTTAGCAGATAGTTACAGCTAAACATTTAAAAGTAGATGTAACTGTGATCTAAAATCTGAAAGGCATTGAATTCTGAGTTCTAAATAAAATGTATGGTTTCTATCAAGAAAATATATAAATAAAGGACCCAAGGTCACCATTAACCTCAATATGACTGTAGAGATGCTCAGAAGTTCTCAAAAGTCCTTATCTCCAATAGGCATTAAGTATAGACTCAGTAGTCTAAATCTATGCACCTGTATGACTTATTTAATTGCTCAAGATCTTATATTATCCTCAGAAAACTTGACATTGAACATTATCTCGCAGATTCAGCTGCTGGCAAAAAATGTTTTTGCATTTTTTAATACATTTAGAATCATGATCCATTCTACCAGAAATCAAAAAACGAAGCATTCAGAAGAGAGCTACACTGTTAGGCAGAAGCCTCCAGTACAATTTATAATGCTGGACCAGTCCCTGTAACACCTTACTGCAGTTAAATACTAGTTAAAAATGTAGGACTGACCTAGTGCTAACTGAGCTCAAACTTTGCCACTGATTCCCGGACCAGAAAAACACGTCGGTACAGAACACCTCTGTCTCACATCAAAGCAATTCAAAGTAAAGATCCTACTTTGTCTGTGGGCAAGCAGCTCAGCTCCCTGGGATGTGCGGTGTCACCTTCTGCCTCGTCCATGACCTCAAGACGTTTCAGAGCAGTAATGACTCACAGCTTTTTAATGTCTTTCTCTTCTATGGACAGCTGCAGGACCAGAAGGGTAAACCACAGATTAGACACCAAGCCTGTGTTCTACCAAATCAGTCCGAAACTACCCTGGACATCAGGAAAAATAGAATAAGGACTGTATTTTGTCCCAGCATGAGACTCAGTGATGCAGCTGGATTTCTTCCCCTATTTTAGAGCTTCATTTTATGCTAAGTTAAATGTAGACCTCACATGCAGTTCATGAACAGTTTCTTTCCCCATTTTTTCTGGAAATGATATTCACACAACCTTAACAGAGACTAAATCACAACAAAATGTTGAAGCCAAACTGTTTCTGAGTAAATCAGAGCCTTATTTTGGGGATAGTCTTCCTTCTTCTGCTTTTCTCACACAAGCCACCGACTGCGTGCTAGGACACGAGCAATTCCCAAGAGGCATTTGAGAGACATTTCTGAAACCTCCACCTCTTAGAAGAATCTTTAAGCCTCTTAATTTTGAAAAACACTTCATAACAAACAAAATTCCCTTCCCCTGACACTGAGACAGAAAAGAAATAAATGATGATGAATAAAATAAATGAAAGAGGTCAGAGGGCGGGGGAGTACCCTGCAAAAAGGAAAAAAAAAAAAAAGGAAATGGAGGCAGTGGTGCAGGGAAAGCATTGTTTATAACAAACAGCGAGATACAAAGAAAATTGGCCAGGTGAAAGCGTATGATTGTGTTACAGTGAACCCCAGTTAAATGAATATCTGACACTAAATAAATCTCTTAATAAAATTACTGCACTCTAGTACCCTACACACTCTGCATATGTAATAAAACTCTTTAAAATGAATAGCTGATAAGGAAATGAACCTGTTCAGGGAATGAATAAACACACATTCACATATACACACAGAAATACCAAATGGTGAAACATACTCATAGTGATTATCAGACTGTTAAAATAATAACCCTGTGAAACAAATAAATCTGCCCCACAGCAAATTATGTCTCTGCTGTACTTATGGTGAAACCTTCTACAAACACCTGATAAAGGAATAAACCTGTTAAAGGAATAAATTGACTGTACAGTAAGGTTATCCGCAGATTTACACTGGACTGCAGTGATAAACCTTCTTTTTCATTAGTCCAATAGATCATAGGATATACAGTACTTACAAATGTTTCAGCATTAAATATTAGCTGGAGTGCTCTGCTGTATGCACGCATTTGAGGGCAGGAGGTCAATAAATAGACTGAATGTTGCTTCACAAAATATCTGTCAGCGTGCATTAGCAGAATACCTGATCAAGAGATGAGCTGGCTGTAAAACACCCCCTGCACACCTGAACTTCCAGAACATATACTACTGGCAGCCTGGGGCTCAGTGGGTCTAAAAATCATATGAGTTATTTAGATTTAACCCCATGCACCCAGGATTTTTTAAAAAAAGTTATATGTAGTGAGGCCACAATACTTTTCTGCTGGTACCTTTCTGGATATGCACTACCAAAATATTTGCCAGACCTCACGCTAGAGACTTGTGCCAGCCTCTGAAGCATCAAAATGGAAGAGATTTGGATATCAAAGTCTACAGAAGAGCTACAGCCATGGCTCTTATCATGTCCTTGCATTGCTCCTACATGGTGAAGAGGACAAGAGGAGTCAGGATCAGGCCCCTGCCACATCCTGCAGGGAGGCTAGAGCTGCCTCTTACTGATGAGGCCAACCTGCTCAGGCTATAACTAGAATGAAAAGACTAATGCCGGAGGGGTGCTGCTTTTCTGGCTGCCTAAAGCTTCTAGGATATTCTGGACTGTACAGCACTATAGGATCTCTCTCCTAGGGTGGCCCAGTGGGAGCAGTCAGTGAGGCAGTTGGATTTGGGGCAAGGGTAGGACATACCATGGGACTAATTCACTTATTGCAGTTGTGAATGGAGAATTGGTGCGCATGGGTGTGGGTGAAAATACCATAAAAATTTTCTACAAAGAGGCAGAAGAAACTATTTTCCTCAGTAAAAGCCAAAATCAACTTTACTGGATGACCAAAAACTGGATGAGCTCCACATCGAATATGGGCTGACTTGAGGGTCAGCAAAAAGAAATTCAGGACTCTATGCCCACTAGCCAGCCAAAACAAAGGCAGGACCAACCCCATTTATGGATCAAAACTTCTGCTTTAGGTGGTAACATCTGAGACACATTCAGAACAAGAAGGAGCCATGCAGTGGCAGAGCATCCTCTGGCTTGTCCCACAGCCATCCCTCCTCATGCAGTCCTTTTCCAAAAAAATTGTTTTTGCTAGGTTCAAGTATATTTGTATAAGTCACATAAATAGGTTTAAGAAAATAAAAACCTACAAAAATATTAAAAGCTAGGCACGTTTAAATTCCTAGGGAACTCAGACAAGCAAGCCTCCATCCTCCTTGATGGGCCTGTTGACTCAGCTCGATCCCAAAGACTGAGGTAAAGAAAAGGCAAAAGAAAGGGAGAAAACTTCTATGTTCCTTCCAGTGTTCCAGAAAAGGGGAGGGACAAGCAAGTAATGTGGAGAACAACTAAGATGAAATGTGATGTTGAAATGAATAAGTAAGTTCATTATATTCTACAACACGATAAGACTTTGCAGGCCTGATTACAACATTAAGGGATGGTGCTGCAATATTATAAATTACAGGGTGAAGTACTCCTGTTTCTGTCTCTATATTTCTAAGGTGGGAGAAGTTAATTATTTTTATAGGTCTAGATATTGCAAGGATGAGGATATCAGAATATCTTGTCATCAAGTCTAAAGGCAGCAGTGCAGAAGAGGTGGAGGGGAAGGGGGGAACCACCCCATTTAAAGAAAATTATTATAAAAATACTAAAAATGATATATAGATTTTTTGACCTACATCCATCATTTTTACATGCCTAGGTACTTCATGTCTTGTCTCTAAAAACCATCATTCTGTTATTTTTCATGAGGCTGAGAGTAAATGGCCAAAGGCTCGGGACTTGGAAGTAAGAAAATTAAATAAATACATATGTAAATAAAATCAAAATGAGCAAAAAGGTTAATGGGAATTTGTATGGTTTTATTATTATTAAGCAACACAGAGAGAAGAACAGCATTTCTAGCACTCTAAGTGGCCTCCGGTACAATCAGTAACCCTGAAGTATATTCAGCAATCTTTTTTTTTTTTTTTTTCAATTGCCCACCGCAGCCTATATTACAAATACATAAATCATAATGTTTCAACAAAAGCAAAATTTAATTTTCTCCTTTCAGCTGTTATCTGGGCCGGGTGGTATATGGCAGGCTGCGGCCGAGTCATTTATTACACTTGCTGAATGGATAATGGCAGGGAGAGTCTATTATACCCAGCTTTGTTAGGGCTTTGAATGTGCTACTGAAACCTGTGGCAGTCTAAATCTCTTTACATCTGTAATAGATACACAGCACTCTATTATTTCATGCCAGAGCAAAATTAAATAGTTGTGTGTAGGGGGAGGCAGGGAGAGTAGGGCAGAGAGTAGAGCAGAGGGGCTCTGGGGATGGAGCAGGGCATTTTGCTGAAAATGCGTTAAAAGCAGCAGCATTTCCAGGACTCATGCTCATCGTGCAGACCCATTTTGTGGTGCTCTTGAAGGCACCTGCCTTAAGGGGCAATAACTCTCTGCTCAGCTCATGCAATTAGATGCACAGCCCCTTCCCTCTCTGGGAGGATGTTTTGCAGAGTTTTAGGATAACAACACTTTCCTGCCCAGCCTTGGTGCAGCACAATAAAACCAGTGCTTGTTCCCACATCACTCCATTTTTTGGAAGGTATTTGGTTCATATTTTTGCAGCCAGTGTTAACTGGCACCACCTGTGTTACCAGCTTTACTGCAGGCGTCCCACGCGGGGAAGGAGATGTGGAAGGAGTTTGCACCTGAAGCTGGTGGCCGCAGTGCAGTGCCCAGGGCTGTGGGCTGCAGAAGGGTCTCCTCTCCTTCCCTGCATGCTAGCACCAGCTCAGGGAAGCACCAGCACCTCACTCTCCCACCAGCCTGAGTGCCAAGGGCTGGCAGGCAACCTGGCACCTCCGTTACCAGCTCCTCACTAATTGCATGTCCAGCAGCCTACCGTACCCCCAGCCCAGGCAGAGCCTGGGCTGCAGCAGAGGTGCACGCTGGCTTCCTACCAGCACAAATGCACAAAGCCAGGAGGCCAAATAAACTCTGCTTATTACCCAGCATGGGCAGAGAGGGTTATAAAGATGAAGGGCAGTTTTGTTTGAGCAAGAATGGGTTTCTCTGGTTATTGAAACTATTGCCTTCTTGACAAGTGAAACAGTTATGAAATGGAAGGCAGAAGGTAAAGCTTTCTGTGACAGCGTTGCTAATATCCTTCTCGAGGTGTTTATGGCAATACCAGTTTTTGGTGTTATACCATTCCTGTTCTGACCAGAGATGGTATAGGCACATAATTACAAGGGACAAAATACTCACTACAGGCACCATACCTGGGGCTATCCCAGTGCATGCTGAACAAGTTTGCTATGTACACCTAGCAGAGCCGTGATCACAACCTTTCCACAGTGCTACAAAGGGAAAAATGAAGACCTCCCCCCACTAGCTTGTTGAGCCTTTATGAAATGCAAGCCCTGGGCTGTATTTGAGGTACTACTAGGATGCCCCGGGATACCTCAGCTGTCCGATAGGACTTTGCACACACGCAGAAGATGCATGTGACAGACCAGCCTGATGCATATGGTTGTGTTTCCCTCTGGTGGCTGGGATCGGTGGCTGTGGAAATCTCTCCCACACCTGTGTCCATGATGTCCTCTAGTGTATGTAGTAGAGATCCACCTCACAAACATGACATCTCTACACATGAAGGGTTTTCGTTAAATGGGTGCACCTCCAAGAGACTACACTGCAACCTCCAATGGTGATAAAGTTTGGGCCTCTGAACAAAAGTCACAAAAAATCAGCTTCTTAAGAATACATTGCTGCTCAACAGACCTTTTCTAGAGAGGGAGTAAAAGAGTGTGGTGGTGTCTTGAAGAAAACAAAACCAGCCAACCAAGCATCTGCTACCCCACACAGCATCCGTGAGAACACAACTGGGTTAACATAGCAATGCCCTTTGCTGTGCACAGGAGACCCGATGACAAGCAACCCGGGGACAAAATATCAAGTTGCACTACAGTTAGCCCCAAACAATCTTATTACTCCCCCCAATAAGAAAAAGATAAAAAATAAAGAGTTTATCCTTTAGCTCCCCTTAACTCTATTATCAGGCAAGAATTCTCTTGCTGCCTTACTTGTAATAGCATTGTCCTCCTCTCAGATAACAAGAAGAGACTTACCCCATCCTCCTACCTGCCAAATCTTCCACCAATCTCAAGGGAGAGGATTAAAACTGCTACTGGGTGAGGCTGCTGTTGCTCGGTGCCTGCTCGCTTTTTAAAAAGCCGTCTTATCTATACTCAAAGAAGTAAAGGCTCTTCCCTCGATGTGTTGCATTGTTATCGTGTACGGGCTCTTTCACCATCACGCTTCTGAGGCAGATTGATTCAATCTGCAGACAGCGATGCCCCACTCCCTGGAGGAGCCGAAAGCCCCCCAACTCCCAATGTTCCAGCACAGCGGTTTGTTCTGTTATCATTGTAAGGGTTCACGCAGGGGAGGAGATTGTTTAGTGCTCTTCATTTGGAAACAGATCTGGGGAGAAGGGGGGTTATTTCCTCAATTTTCAGAGAAAATCTGTTGGCTGGCTTTTGGTCAATGAGTCCCATTTTTTTCCTTGTTCAGAGGCAAGAAGGAGTACCCCTTCCAGAGATTAAAACCTGCTGCTTGCCATTAACAAGACTTGCACCTAGAGGTGCATCAGCCTCCAAGAAGACGCAGACACACACACTCTCCCCTTTGATCGTTAGTATGTGCTGGGCTTAACCCAAGGTCCCTGGAAAGTGAACCCCACAGGGTTCACCAGTGAGCTACAGTGAGGAGGGGAAAGCAGGCATGTTTGCCTCTTGGATTTTTCCTTCCCCTACCATAACAACTGCACATCCCCAGCACTAATGACTGGCTGTCCCCATATTCCCAGGACTAGCAAATTAACATTTTATCCAGAGACTCTCTTGCACACACAGCCACAGTACGAACAAATCAGCAATGACTTAGCTTCCATCTAAAACCATATTTTGATCCTTCTCAGATGCAAAACAGTAGCTGGATTGAAAAATAGGGTGTCAGTGGTGCTCCCCTGATGTATCGGAACCCAGCCCTGAGTTGGCAAGACCTTTGGGACAGATTTGCTGCATCTCTTGAGTTTTTCAAAGGGAAGCACACAGACAGGATTTGAATAATAAATGTATGAAGTCAGCAGTGTGTGTTATGTCAGGCTATGCAAAGTATTTCCAACCTGAATTCAACATTCAAAAAAGTCCTTTTGCATCAGATACTTTCAGAATTTCACCAACCTTGTGCTAGTTATTCATGAAATACCTGAAGGAGAAGTAGCACCACAGGGCATGGAAAACAAAACAAAACAAAACAAAACAAACAAACAACAACAGAAAAAAAAAACTGTTCTTGTTCATAAGCTTACAGACTCTTGAGTCTCTACAACACAACCCACTCATTCATGGTGATATGGTCTTGAGACTACTTGGGCATCTAATTAGGGTTTTATGAATTTGCTGCTATCCTGACAGAAAGGTGAGATATCTGGGATCTGAACACCTTCTGTCTTGCTAGACAAAATCAAGGGTACAACTCCTTCAGGGACCATGAGGAGTCTTTTCTTTGAGTCCTACTGCTTCAGAAATAGATGCAGCAAGCCAGAAAAGGATAATCTGCCACAGCATCAAAGTTAACATCCCTTTGCAAACTCCTCTTTTATGACAATATCATTTTTTATGACAAATATTAATCTTTGAAGCATTCTTTTTTGTCTTTTTAAATGCTCAGTGTTTTTTGAACCTTTCTAATTTGCTGTCAATGCCATCCTGTAGCAATGAGCTCCGAAAAATAACTGCCTTGTGGGAACTTTCTTTACTGGTTATGTGAGAACTAACCTTCTTTTCACCGAACATAACCTTATTCCCTTGTTATGAGGGTAACATATTCCCAGAATATTTCCCCTACATATTATATATTTTTGTCACGTCTTCTCTTATTCATCTCTTCTCTGGTATAAATGGCTTGAATCTTCACATATAAAAGGTGTACCAGATCCCAAATCATTTACATGAATTTTTTACTACACCTGAAATCTTTGTTAAGGATAACCAGAACTCAATGATATCTATATCATATATATGTTTATATTATACACAGAACTGAAACATTTTTATATTATACACAAAACTGAAACTAGTTGATGTGCCTTGACAGCAAAAGACTAAGAGGGAATGGGCCACACTGGTTAATTAGCTTTCCGCCTCACTTGATACCCTTTCAGGGAAGAGTTCTGGTATAATGAGAAGACATCGATGAAACTGCTCTGGTAACACAGCTGCTGGCCTAGCCGAGGACCCAGTGCATCACAGAATAAAGATGTTTGAGGTGGGCTCCAGAAATTTGGCAGGGATTTGATGTAAACATTTGTCAGAGCTGGGGCATCTCTGTAAGCAGATCTCCTATTAAAGGACTAGGTCAGCTTTACAACCTTGCAGGATTTTTATCTTATTACCTAGTGTGTCATACATAGGTACAATAGGAACATTTATAGCAGTAAGATTCCCCAAAGGAATCTAGAGGCTGGTGGCCCCCAAGTTCATTCGGAAGTCAATGGAAACTGAGAACTTGTCTGCCTTTTCCATCCTCAAACATTAAAGTCATCCCATCTGTAACTCATGGTGTATGGTATTAAAAATCCTTTTTATTTGGCACTAGGATAATAGCCTCCGTATCACAGAAGGTTGCACTGTCCTCATCCTCAACACTGTGCAGACACACAGGAAACAAAAAAATGTTCTTGTACTTTGTTTTCTAAAGCAACAAGAAAGGCAAAACACAGCAGAAACCATACATGCACACGCATAATCAGATAGAGAGTTCAAGTGATATGAGACAGATTAGCAGCCAACCTAGAAATTGAACCTCAGTTCCCAGTTTCTCAACAGGAAACACACAAATGTGGAGCTGAGTCCCTTGTATTTTATTTCCCCCAGTGAGAACACAAAGTTAATTTTTTTAAACATACGAATTTTAAAAGAAATATGAGCACGCTGATAACACACAAGTATGATTTTTCAAATGAAAGTAGCGGCAAAGATAAAAGCAGACCTTCTAAAAGAAATACTGCTGATGTTAACCGTGATTGGAGCAATGATCTAGGGATGAGAGTCACTTGCCTTTCTGTTTGCAAGGCTTATGTAGGTCCCATAGGAGCTTCCATTTAAATAGGGGAGGGATTTCATCTCTGAACAACAAGGCTAGTGTCAGATGTAGCTGACACACAAGGGGTAAAGGTTATAATTTCATGAGGCATGAATGTTTTTTTAATTTCAACCAATTAAATTAAACTCTCAGTTTGAGGCCCATAGTGCATGGTCCCTGAAATGACCATTTACCATACACATCAGATACTCAAGAGGTTTCCTTTTCTGTGTTATGTCTTCAGCCCAATGACTAGATGAAAGGAAATCACTGAAGCGTGAGCTCTATAGCAATATAAAATAAAATCAGAGATGAAGGCTTCCTAGGGTTATTTTTTAATGCTGTTACATTGCTTAGTTAATTTCAAAGCTACATGCTCAAACCCATGTTTTCTGTTGAGTCCCTTTAGACCATAGGGAAATAACTTATTATGCAGATCTGTAATTAGTTCTTTGTAGGGGAAATTAAGCAGTTTACATTACCTGGGGTTAAGCAAAGGGCTACCTTCCAGCTTGCACGAGGATCCTTCTCAGCTGTATCTAAAGAAACATGCTTTCATCTTTTCTGGATTAAATGAAATGGTTGAATAAGAAATTTGGAATATTTCTGAGATTCGCAGGAAGTTTGGGACCCAAGTTCTCCCTCCTCCCTGCCATGCCATGGATTTCAAAAGTCGCACAGAGTTTCAGGGCTCCAACAGTAAAGCTTAAAGACACCTCTCCAATTGCTCTGTCAGCTGCAGACCCTGGTTTCATGAACACATGTCTACAAGGAGACATTTCCATTTTTGCAGCTTTCCCATGAGGCTCTACCCACTTATTACTAATGGCAAATATTAATGCAAAGTTATTGACCCAAATCACAAGATATTTGTATTGCAGCTCTTCCATGCATTTCAACACCAAAAACCTTCAGACTCATGGGCAAGGCCAATTTCTTACCAGCAAAGAACTGAAAGGAAAATAAACAAGTAATTCCTTGCATCAACATTTTCTTCTAGACAAGTTCACCACAGTTCCTACAACAACACCTCCGAAATATCAACGTGTGAAAACTACTGCTGAGAAAACCACTGTATGCCAAGTGGTTTGGCACCACACAAAAAAAGATACATAATACTTGGATGGAGAATCTCAAAAGCACCCAGTAGCTCAGTAAACAAGAAACTAGAGAATATTCCTGTTTTTCTCACAAGGTTGCCACATGACCATAAGCATGTCATTCTGACTTACGGTGAATCCCATTTTACAGGTAGAAAAACTGAGGTGATAACTTTCTTTTGAAATTAAAAGCCATAGAAGAGATATTTGTGTTAGTACTACTAATGTAAATACTGAAGGAAAAACATACATTGTTTCCCAATAAAGAATAGGCTATATTCAGTGGATATCAGCCAGTGGTACTGGTAAATGTTGTATTGATCTTACATCTTCACTGCTAGAGAAATCTTTCAAAACAAAGACCATACAGACTTATGTCCAAATAGATACTAAAGCTGGTATTTCATTTTTATGTCCCTGAATTTTCAAGAGAAGAATCAACCACTGTAGCCTAATAAGAAGCTCTAGTGCTGAGGAAGGTCTGAGACAGAAAACTACTGATTAGAGGGAAGTTCTAGGACTTCTGAGGGAAATTCTCATGAGTTGCCATTGGATCACATAATAATTTTTGTTCAGCTTTTATCCTGATGTAAGTCATACAAGGTTCTGGGCATTCAGGTGCTAGCAATTGCATAAACTTACAGTAAATTACAGGCCTCTCCCAGAACTGCAAGAGTGAGATTTCAGAGTTTGATTTAGCAATCAAAAATGAGTTTTGCTTGGAATAACAGGGAATCCTTCCTTTTGGAAATGGGGCACAAAGTAAAGATAGAAGCAAAATTCAATGGAGATTTGCAAGCAACACTGCCATTAAAAAAAAAAAAAAAAAAAAGACAGAGAGAGAGGGAGAATTAAAAAAAAAAAAAAATTTCAATAAACAAATTTTGGTTCCATTTTAACAAAAAACAGAATTTGGTATTATACTAAGGAGTCCCTGTAGGGCCCTAAAATAGATAGGCAACCAGGGAGCAAACATATCTTTTCTCACCGCAAAACATCTGCATTACTTCAGTCCCACTTTAATTCCCACTTCTCAAAGTATTTGCATTACAACATAGAGGATTACAGAAGAATAATACTAGCAATAGCAGGTAATGGAATATAAAGACTTTCACCTCTGGGTCATCAATTAAAATCCAGTCCCAATTGGTAGTGACTAAACATCATTACCCTCTGATAGCTGTTCAATTGCGTATTTGAAATGGAGTTTCAGCTCTCCAAGCACTGCAAAAGCCCCTTCTGGGGCTCACACAAGCTGGCCTACATGCTAGTGATTTTAGAAAAAGCCCTAGAGAACCGAGACCACGTGGAGAACAGAGATCACGCTGGGGTTCACTGGTTTGGTCTCAAAACCCTTCCCTCACTCCCCTTCTCACAAACTCTGATTAATTATCTTGCTGTGTACTGCCCTTCCCAGCCCTAATGTATGCAGCCCTCTGCTTCAGCCTCCCTCAGGAGGACTGGAGAGACTGGGCTAGATGCAGAAGAGCATGAAGCAGATGCTCTGACGTTAAAAGAATTTCTTATTCTTGCTCCCTTGCTGCATCTAGGGCACAACTGGAGACCTGGGGACCAAAGATATTTTTAGCCTTCTCCACTGCTCCTCAGTCCTACTCAAGAGCTACATTGGCATCTTGTACAACCTTCAATCACCTCATATTGGGGTTCCCACTACAAAGTACTCAAGATAGTGTTACAATGATAGTTATTGCTGTTGATCTCATCCAATTTACCTGCAGGGGAATACCCAGTCAGGTGTGCTGATGATTCCAAGTATGTACAGAAACAGGTTTCAAGATGTGGAACAACAAGCAGACATGGCCTAGCAGAACACCTGCAGTGTTTTTGGGTGCTGCATTTAGGCAGTTTTCAGCCACCCCTTCAGCTCAGCCACCACATGAAGGCTCCTCATGTGCTTCAGGGCAAAGGTAGTTTCAACCACCACCAGGGGTGGAATGGTATTTTACTCCACTTCTGCCTTACGCAGGTGCCAAGCCTGAAAAGATAAGATATTTTGTAAATCCTGTTCTATAAATCAGTGTGGACAACAGCTGAAAATGGTATTTATAACACAAATACTCCAGTAGCTAAAATTCTCTGTGCAGACAATCAGTGTGCTCAGCCAGAGGGGAGGGGTAGGAGAAAGTCTAACTTACACCAATGTAGATTCCCTCTAGATTCCCCTCTTTAACTGGCCTGACCTTTTCTAAAAGGGTTACATCACATACAGACCTCAGCTATTACCCCCTGAACACTATTTTCTTTGCTCTGAAAACCTCACTGAAATAATCCCACGACGAACCTAGTTCTGCAAGCCATTCGCAAGCAGGATTGGGCCACTTACAAGTTTCTGCCAAGAGTGAACAGGGAAGTCATATCCCACTAGCCTATATTATTTCTTCGAATAGATTCACAGTCTGGGAAGGAGCCAGAGATCCTAAACAAAGATAAGGTGTAAAGAGGTGGACAAGACATTAAAGAAATAGAATCCATATCAGGGCAATAATGATCATAAAGCAATAAGGTGGATGTATAATAGTTCCTGGACTTTTAATTTGTGACTAATTTGTTGCACAATGAGGTTGCAATTTTCTAATTGTGATTGCCATTTTAATTTTACTCATGGCTGTGCAACTAACAATGTATAGTCTAGTAATTAAAATTAATTGTACCTTCACCTGCATATTTCTATTAGGCTGTTAAATTTAGTTGGTAGGCTCAATGATTTTGTTCTCTGAGAGATGCTGAATTCATTTCAGTGAGCCCAATTATGTTACACTCTGTAATTCCCATATGAAAAACAAGCATTTTACTTTGATATGAGAAGTTGCTACAATCCCATTTCTAAAATTGCATATTCAGAACAAGAATGCAGGCTGACAGGAGATATGTGGAAGGGTATTTCTTTCTCTTTGAAAATAGCCTATTTATGGGATACCTCTTACAAAACTGGCAATTACAGCCCCTAGGAATAAATCCTATAAAATCTCAACTAGATAGTCACCATTCAATTAATTTCATGAACAATTAACAGATGTCTCCCTAACCACACACATGGTTTAAATTCAATCAGAATTTTATGGCAAGCTATACCAGGCGCATTTGAAGCAATGGGAACACAGTAACGGAACAGATTGCTTCAATGTGCAGACAAAACTATGAAAACCCATACTGTCATATAAGATCATTTAAAGTCATGACCTAAATTTCCAGAATCAATACCACTTTGAACCTTCTGTTCTCCAGAAAAAGGCATTCCTCATTTTTACATAGTGGCCAGACTGTACCAAGTGCCTGGCAAATCCACAACTGATATCAAAATATTCCATAATTAGTTTATTATCAGTAGTGATATATTTCAAAGTGACCCATACTTCTTTCTAGACCACAGCAGCAGCAACCCAAAGCAACTACACAGTGTTTTATAGATTTACCCTTGTAGTCCCAAGCGAGGAAGTTAACCTGTGTTCCTTGAAGACTCGAACATGAATTAAAAACAAAAACTGGGCCAAACCTTCAAGCTTGAGATTGCACAATCAAGACCTTCCAAATACTAAAGACAAAAGGGTCCGATCACCAGAGCTGCTAATCACTGACTGTTACCATTCATCACTCCACACTGCTAGACTGTGACCTTCTAACACTGTGCCCATACTGTAACAGACATAGCATGTTTGCCAACAGAGAAGCTCCCTAGTAAAAGAGCTTGCAATCTAATTGTAGGAAGACAGCTACTCTGCAAAAGGTGAGCCTGAACAGTTTCAGCATTTCGAAGTCTGGTTTTATGTGTTGTAACCTCCAGGGCTGAGGCTCTGAGAATACAAGACAGAAGGAAGGAGAAATATATCCTCTATTATCTTAATATTACTCTCCGGAAGCCAAGATGGAGCAGTTATATCATAGCCAGCCTGCACCAGTCAGAAGAAAAACTAAAACTACAAAGTTGTCAACAAACTAGAAAACAACCTTCCTATATGGGGAGAATCAAAGGAGGTAGAAATATGACTTCTCTAATAATGAACATCCCAATTTAAAGGCAAACAATCCTGACATTTTGGCCCTTTTTCGTTATTTATGACTCAAGAGTTGAATAAAAATCTCCACTTGGTCTGTCAGCCCAGCTCACAGGCTTGGAGAAGGGGCTGTCTGAAGCACACTAAAACATACAGCAAAAGAAAAAAATAGACAGAAAACATTTACATTGAATTTGACTATTTAAAGCTAAAAAAGGAACTGTCCTTAAGAAAAGGAAGATTTTAAACTCATCCAAGTCAAATATGTTTTCATCTTAGCCCTGTGTTAAGATGTGGGCTATGGTTATGACTCAACTTATAAAATCAGTGTTAAATCATTTGCAACTCACTTTTGTCTAAAGCATTGCTCCTTCATCCCTCTGGCATAAAAACAGTTTACTGTGAACTGAATTGCAACAAATCCCTTTGAATTGTTATTTTTTTTTACCATATACCCTTTATTACTATTTTCCCATATAAACCATTGTTTAATAACAACAGGATCTTTTCATAACACTCAGAATAATTGGCTATTTTGGATGATATTATCAAGACTGTTAAATGTGGCTGGGTGAGTGACTGTTATTCATGCAATTCCCTATTAGCCCCTTGACCTGGATCATTGCTGGAGCAAGTTTTATGAGCTTAATTGCATTCGCCCTCCTCCCCTCCCCCCCTTCCTGTGTAAATTAGTCTGTACAAATAGAATTTCCTAGTTATTGTGCATCATCTCTAGACATCTTCTTCACAGTTAGAAACAACAACAACAGCAACAGACCAAACTCCATCTGTATTTGCTAAACTGTGTGAAGCTGAAAAATAAACCAGACAAATTGTACTAGCTATTGTCATTTTATTAAATGGAAAAAAGGCTTGTGTTGATTAAGACATTGTAAGTGGCCAGACAAAGCAAAAAATCCAGGAGAGATGATGGAGACAGAGACTGAAAGCTTTTACAGTACTGGAAATTACAAAGCTTCCTATGGGGGTCTGTATTTGTTATAAGATGGGTTGTTATCTTCAATCTAAAAGCGACCTTGATAAAGTATCTTTTGACACTTTTACTGCTCCTTTAAATGAAATATTCCCTATATCTTCAAGAATCAGCTTGAGTGGAATTGACTCGGTAGCTCAGCTTTAGAAAGACAGGGGAAACATTTTCTAATTTAAAAGAAATTTGAGAAAATAGTTCCATTCCCCTCTCTATTATCTAGCCATTCTGGAGCTTGGGTTTCTGAAACATCAACATGCAGAGTTTGCTTTACAATCCTTCTGCAGAAATTAGCTGACACCCATCAATGTAGATAACAGAAAGCTGTGGCATTAACACTTGAGAGTGCATTAATCTTTCCCAAATTAAAATCTGCACCACAGCATTTAAGATTGAGGCCACCATGGTTCAGTGCTGTTTGACCGCCAATTTTGATAAAAGTGTTTTAAGAGAGGTGAGACTTAGATAAATTGCCCGTGCTTACACAACAGCAGCGAGGGTAAGTGTTCAGTCTATTGGCTGCCATCATAGCGGGGTGTCACTGGTGTTTGCATGTTTACATAAAGTGCAAAACAGAAGGAAAAGCAATACTTCACCCTATATTTCTTGGAGGTGACACCAATATTATATTTCATCGGTAGGAGACAAATATACTTTCACATTTGAGTATGGGAAGATAAAGGCACCTTTGGTTGTAAAACAAATGAATATTCTTCTCGAGCTCCCCAGCTACTCACTTTCTCCTGAGTTTAAAGTAATCTGCCTGCACCGAGCAGGTGAGTTAAGCCTTAGAGATAACACTCACATGTAGTTCTTGATCCAAGCCTGTTATGAAATAAGCTTTCCATTTGACACATAGCCACAAAAGCATTTGCCACATGATTCACCTTGCATTTGCCTGAGCTCTGCTGGCCTCAAGAGTGATGCACAAAATGGATTTAAGACTAAAATTTGGCCCTTTTTGTTTTACTGTGCTGCTGCTTTACATATACTCAGAGCTTCTCAGAGTTGTGGGTTATTTGCATCCCAAAGACATGGGAGGGCAAAAGAAAACTCCGTCCTCCTTGGCAGGGCCTATGTCAAGAACTAGGAGCAAGGGAGCAAGTGATAAACCTGCAGCAGCTGGTCAGCCACCCAGGGGACTGGTACTTCGATTTCTGCACCCACGTGGCCTGGTGCATGCCAGCCTGCATCGAGATCTCTGCCTACAGAGTTATTTGGGCACCTAGGTGACACTGGTTTAAAATCAGCTTGTCTGTTCTTGCTGTGAACTAAAGCCTCAGAAGAAATATTGATTGAAGAAAGTGGAACTTAAACAGGAAACTGGTGCCAACAGCCTGATCTGTGGACGTGAACCTGGAAGTCAGAACCCCAAATCCTCTCCCTGCCCCCTGAGCAAGTCCTGCCACCTCTCTGTACCTGCTTTCTTGGCCCATCTTTTGTCTTTTGACTAAGTCACAGGGACAGTGACCATCCTTTGGAGGATGCACACCACCTCACACGGAGAGGCAAGGACTTTGTCTCAGGCCTTCTTAACGGTATTTCAGACGTCCCACATCCCTGCCCAAGTCTCCAGGTTGAATCACTGCTAATATGTAGACCACACACCTTTTCTGTTGACTCTGTTGCAAAGGTTTTTATATGAGTATTCTGAGGTTTACAGCAAAACTTCCAGCCCATAAAAAAATCAGAGATCTTTGAAATAACAACAATGTGGCCCCAGTGGTTTGCAGGTACTATTTCTCTGCTGGCCATAAGAAGAATGCGGGAACTCTCCTGGACTTTTTATTTGTAAGTCATTTCCTGGGTTGTTCCTGGTATTTTCAGATGGTCCCAAGGTCTCAGGTTCCTATCACATTTCATATTAAGTTTGAAAAACTGTTTACATCCCATAGCTCAAACAGCTCTGTAACAACATGAATTACTAACAGAACTATGAACATGTAATTTCCCAGACCCTGAAAGCTACGCTTGTCCTGCAGTAACTAGGATTTTTACGTGCTATATTACATGGTTTCCCTCTTTGTCTTACTACAGTCTAATGAGGTAAAATATTAGAAATTAAAAAGAAATAATCCCCTTCCCTGAGTTATTCATCTACCAATGAAATTCACAGTAAAATACTGTCAGCCTACTATTTTGATTCCCTTCAAAATTTGGGGAACAATTAAAGCCATTAATTTAATTCTGTTATGATATGATTACCACTTACTACAGTAGGCAGAAAAGCAAGTACCCTTATCTGGTATTATATCCATGAAAATACATACACACCTAAATTGGGGGCAGTGGAATGGAATAGCCATGTCACTTTACTAGGTGAAAATTGATCCATTTTTTAAGCAAGAAATCAGTGCCTGGGGCAAACATCGCAAAACAGTATTTTGCTTCTTCACAACTTCCCATGTAATTGGCTTTTCCAGGAACTGGAAACGCTGTAGAGATGCTGGTCTGGCCAGAATGGGAGTGTACTGCCAAGGACTTGTCACAGGGAAATGGGAATCCAAGCTCTACCTTTGGGCTTTGCTGATGACTGAGAGCTGATGTCTACACTCATGGAACTGAGCTGTGAGGCAGAAAGCCAGAGACCGAGTCCCTCATGCCAGATAATTGCTGACTTGTCATAGTCAAATCATTTCACTGCCTCAGCATCTGCCCTCCCCCCATCAAACTGATAGTACTACTTGCCAAAAACGTAACGGAGTTATGAAAAGTAAAAATCTGTGAACATTTTGATATGTCCCAGTGGAAATCACTGTGAATACATAAGATATAAATGTAAACTCTGAAATAATCTGTTTAGGAGAAGTTAAAAATTAGCTGAATCATCAAGAATAAAGACCATATCATCAAAGCTTTCACCTTGGAAAAACTTTGCTTTCAGGCAAACTCAACCTGTGCCAGTTTGACTGCTGAACCATCAAATCTTGTGTTCAAAATCATTCTTCACCATTCTTTATTGTTTTCCATCTACATTTATAATAACGTATGTGAGCAGACAAATCAAATTAGAGTGAGTTTGAGTATAAAAGCATTTAACAGTAAAGTAGCCAGGTTGAGGTAAGGCATTCATGCCATGAATCATATTTTGGACTTCATCAAATGGATACATTACAGCAACAAGTAGGGTAGGTATAGAAAAAATGTTATGAAACATGCCTTGGCCCCTAGGGTTCACAACAGCTTAAGAAATCACAGAAAAAACACAGGTGTAACAAATTAATATAAGAACCACAAGGTAACCATGAGAGAATTATGATCAGTTCTCCACAAAACCACAGCAGCATCGAGAAATTTTTTTTTCCCATCATCTCAGGTTGGCAGCACACGCTACCATGTATTGGAAGATGATGACCCATGTCCCTTGTTCATCCCGTCCATTAGTTCCCACCTGACCAAAATAAATCCAGAATAACTTGGCACAAAAGCCACCAGCTCCCAGCATACTACAGGCAGTCCAGAAAGCAACCCCTGAGCAACTTGCAGGTCCTGCTTCAAGGTACCTGGTGAAAGCCTGCTGTGCACTGAGGTTAACGAGGCTCACATCTAAATGGCAATCCAGCTGACCCAGAAACTACTGCCTGTTCACTGCATTTCAACAGAAGTTGAGTTAGAAAGGTCAGCCTTCATTTTATAGATAGTCCATGGTTTAAATCCTGGATTACTTGCAGGTCACCTAAAATTTTGAGATGAAGACAATGGCCAAGAACTTTGCTTTTCTGAGTCATGGAAACATGTTGTGTCAAGGCAGATAATGCAAGACATAGAGCCCTCTCCAAAGCCGAGGAAAGGCAGCAGAGTAAAATCCATACGGGAGCTATGGACCTGTAGAAAATTCACCGCCTTCTGCTTCAGGAGCCAAACGTACTTCTTTGGGCCTACTCGAAAATAAACACTACCTTATTATTTGAAAACAAGGGCAAAATAATAGACTGCATAGCACACACAAACTTCAAGCTGAGGTTTGAAGTAAACAAACAGAGCAAATAAATTCTTTATGATGTGTTTGGTCATGTTATAAAAAACATTACTGGAATTTACTACAGTAAAAAGGGAAAAGGTGAAAAAAGAATAAGTGGAAAAAGGAAAATGGGGAAAAGGTCCATAGTTGCCTCTTAGTTACAGCATAGCCAGACATATTACATCTGAAGACAGCTTAGACTTTTCTGTATTTGTTGGGGCTTTTTTTCACTTGAAAACCAAACTAAATTTAACTGAAAAGAACACATATTGCTTTCTATCTCTAGGGATCTTGTGAGAGCTCACGAGGGCTGCTAAAGCCAGGTGGTGATAATACGACTCCCAGAAATGGTTTGGTTCAATTTGGAGATTTGATTCACAATACAAAAGCACAGAGTAAAGCAGATACTATCAGCCTCTGTTGATTAGACAGGTCAATGTGATATCAATTATTATATTTTTTATTTGAAGCCCACACACTGATCTGACTAATCTGTGGTATTAGGAGCCCACGCCTGAATAATTAGGCAACCTATATAGAACATTAAGCTGAACCATCCCTCTGAAGAAGCAAAGGATAAGCGAAAGGACACCAACCAGGTGCAGCAAGACAGCAGGACACCCCAGCAAACCAGACTGGCAGGAACCCTGAGGAAACGGAAACCTGGCTGGTACTAGTATTTGTCCGAATGGACTGTGCTACTAAGAGTAATTGTATTTAACAACTGTAACATTGTAATTAACACCTGTAATTGTAACTTGTTATTTCATTAGAGGTCTTGGTACATTCCCTGTTACACCTCTGAGATTTCTCACCTGCAAGACAGAGCTCTGGCTGGGGTCTGACATGGGCTGTGGGACTGAGAAGATGCAATTTGCCTCTCCAGATGGATTCCCAGGAGAAAAAACATACCCATCATGTGAGTCACTGCTGCAACACCTTAGTTGGGTGGGACTGAACATAGTGAGGAGGACAGGATGAAATAACATGGAATCAGGCCTGTTCACATGTCTGTGTAAGAAATGCCAGCTACGGGTGAGAAATTGGGGCTGTAGCCTGAGAGGTGCTGCTGAGGACCCCATAGCAAAGCACATGAGTAAGGACTTAGGTTCTACCATAAATACAGCTGCAGGGATAGAGTCTGCAACAACCCAGACATCTAGAGCAATCAGAGACAATGTAAATTATCTTCATATTAATTCACACGACAACAAATATATACCCCTAAGTCAAATACAGACTTGAAATCCATTCTTGAATGGAAGCACAGTGCTTCCTCTGAGCAGCCAGGGATCCCTGCAGGAACTTCTGAGGCTGAGTTTTAGCTCAGCCTACTTACAAATAATGGTACTCATTGCAGTTATATACAAGCAACCCGCATGTGCCTGATGTATGGAGGGTTGGGATGCAGTTGTTAAATCCAAGCAGCAGCTAGGCTTTAAAGATTTGCAATTGCACAAAAAGCACTGATAAAGAACAGTTGATTTCTCTCATTATGTAAAATGTAGCCACTCTTGTCTTGACCGAAGAGGTAAGAGCATATGATTTCCTGCTACTTACAGGTCGTTTGGCTGAAAAATACAGTCCCTTTGCAGTTCAGTCTATCGGCAATTAGATAACAAATACAGGACATGTAGATGGAGTCAAAAGCATTGCTGTGCTTTACAGCCAGCTTGAACAGTAAGTCTCCAGCTGGCAATGCAGAATTAAAAAAAAAAAAAAAGGATGAAAACCCTGGAGCAGACATTCACCTAGCGTAAAGTAGCAAAGCCCTGCTGATTTCAACAGAGCTATGTGGATTTACAGTGGCTGAGGGTACTGTCCCTTCCTGGTGAATTTTGAAGCTCCTATAATTAACTAAGAAAATTCAATAAAAGTGCCCCCGCATTCAAGTCACATGTGCTGTGTGAAAATTTTATGGCCCTCCCGAATCAGGTTCCATACCGCATGTGAGATTAATGCCAGAAATGTAGGACTTATTGGAGATGCATAGGGAGAGGGAGCTGTGCAGAACATTAGTCGGATGTCAGGATCAGAGAATTCCACCCCCCCCACCCCCCATAAACAATGCTGAACAGAGAAAGATGTTTGCAAAAATTCCTTTGTGGAAAAGATTCATCAAGCACATTAATCAGGACATTTAAAATGGTACTGCTTAAGCAGAGAAGATGATACCAAGGTTTTAGCTTGGCAATTTCCATTACTTGGGTGTCCCCCTCTAAATTAAATAAATAAATAAAAATTAACAGCATACAATTCCAATAATACATATCAAGAACTATGTGCACTAGTGAGGCCAGCAGCTAAGATCTTTTTCCTCTCACTCTCGTCAGAGGAAGAAGGTTAACCCCAAGCTTGGTAATGTTTGGAAAGCATGCATACCATGGCAAAAAAAAAAAAAAAAAAAGAGGCTGGACACAGCCAAAACAGAACAGAAGCAATAAGAACCAAAATAATGAAAGGAAAGAGCAATGGGGAGTCTTTGGGGAAAGCAAGCTATTATGTGCAGCAAAACTATTTACTATCTCGACCTATCCTATATGCCCTATAAGTAGGTGTTTTCCTTTATTATTAGTTAGAGAGTTAAAGTAAATTTTCAATATGTTGCTACTTCCACACTGGATATAGAGGGAGGAAGGGTGGAAAGAAGACAAACATGCTGAAGACACAAAAGGAGTTTGGGCTCATGAAAGTTTATCTCAGCTAATAAAGAGAATAAATGGATATCAAAGTAAAGATGTCGTTAGCAATAAGGTACAGCACTTTGTCACTAGTAGAATAATGCAGCATGGATGTTTTTGTTGGCTTCTGGATGTTAATATTACTTTTTTCAGTGCAAACTGTAAACTGGAAAAAAATAAAAATTATGAAAAGCATCCCAGTGAGCAGTAGGAAAAAAATTTAAAGAAGTTGTTTTGAGATGAGGTTTCCTTTTCTCTTGATGCCAACAATCTGTTTTCATGATTATTAGCAAAAAGAATCACCAGATATCAAGAAAAAGGACTTGAAAAAATCAGGACCCAAAATCACTTTCTTTGTATCGCTAAAATCATGACACTTTCAGAGTTTTTCTTACCCATTCACATACGAGCATGTGTTTATACCCCAATGGAAAGGGGCTAGTATCCATGACATTAGCCAACATTAGCTAAACAACCACCACAGTCATGGCAATCTCTTGGTTACATCACCTGCACCACATCCCAGTAATCTGTGTTTCTGAGATTCAAATAAACATCCCAGAATCTGTCAGTCTTAATTTGTTCTCTCTCTCTCTCTCTCTCTCTCTCTCTCTCTCTCTCCTTTCCTACACTGGGTCAGAACTGGAACAAATATTGATCTCTTGGCAAACTGAAGACTTTAAATATGAAAATAAAAACAAGTGGGAATCTCCTAGTATCCTGTTGGACTTGAAAAAACACTCATTCCAGAGAAGATCTTAAAATGTGGGGCCTCCATGTTGGTAAGTTTAGAGTATGAGAACTGCTAGGCAAGGTCTTTGACACCATAGGAATCCAGATCAATTTACAAAAAATGTCATCAGTATACTTCAAAATTGCAATAATTTCAGAAATTTCTGTCTACAGGTCTCCATGTGCAAAATACAGTACAGCACAGTGCAATAGAAAAATCATTGGATCTATAACATTTGGGATGACCCATGTCAGTAGAAGATGGGTGGTGACTGTCCCTAACTTGTGTTGCTGGAGCATTTACATGACCAGGTTTTCCAGATCTGTCTGGATGTGATGTGGGTCTGATCAACAGCCAATGACAGAGAGCATGGTTCTCCCCATTTCATCAAACGTGCTTTGAAAGAGGCCACCTAGCAGCTGTATATGATTATGTTCATGTCGGATGTGCATTTAAAATAAAATTGTTAAGGCTGCAAAGTTGAGCAATCAAATCAGCAGTGCTAGAATTCAGGCTGGTTGTGGAAAAAGAGTATGTGATCATTTATTTTCTCCTATTTTCTGCATAGGAGAATTGAACAGAAATAAGCTTTATTCTGGCATTTTTCTGCTTTTGCAACTGTATTTTTGTTTGTACATGTAGTTAAAAATTACTTCATTCAATGTCTGAATGCAAACGAGTTTTCTTTATCAAATCCCAGCATCTCCAGGGTCTTTTAAACCCAGGCCAGCAGCACCCACAAGAAGTCATGTGTTTTGGTTTGACAGTAAGGGAAAACACATGTGCAGCTCTAACAGGACAAATCCAGCACACTGCACACTACTTTACATGCTTGCTGCTTTTGCGAGTCACCCTCAAGCGCGACCATCTTGTGTTCCATGATAATTGCAACAAGGTTTTGCAAATCAATTAAAATCCACATTGTCTCCTCACTGTACACAGGCAGCACAGAAATGCCACGTCATTTTTTTTTCAGCAATTCAGCCCTTCAAGTTACATTTTTGTCATCCTCTACTTTTACCTCAATGTTCACATTGTCGCTGTCAAGCCAGGAAGCGGTAGTGACAGCCACATCTTGAATAGCCATCTTTCACTCTCAAATAATCTAGTTTGCAATGGGTATCTTTACCTACTATTCTTCTATTTTCCATCTCATGAGCTGCCATGAAATTGACATTTAAAACTAATTGTACGGTAAAATCCCGCAGATTCCAGAAACTGTGGCTGAGATTTGTGGCGAGGCAGGAGGACCAGATTCTCCCCTGTATTAGTTTTCTGTCTGCTACATAACTGTGAATGAGTGCTAAAGGGGATTATTAGGCCCCAGTGGTGAGATAGAGTGCATATAACTAATCTGCATTGCTTATCTCAAGCAGACAGTGGTCTGTCAGGACCTGTCTACATGCCCTCCATGCTTGTCCCTTGCCTTTATTGTCTTGCCGCTGCTGTTGCTGCTGGTGGCTCTCTTCTGCTCTTATAAACAACCAATTACTGCCCCAAACAGATGTCTGTGGCTATGATCAAATAATTTAGTTGGAGTGAAGAGGCCTTAAACAGGTCAATTCCATTCAGTTAGACATGGTATCTGAGCGAAGGGGAAAGGAGGCACTGCAGGGTGACCTGAACTTGTGAGTTACTGAGAGTAGGTAAACTTAGGACAGTGGATAATGAATCAGCTCTTGCCAGTTAACACTATAAAAATACATAAAATGAAAGCTGAAGAATTATGTAAAGACTGCTTCTGCTGCTGAAGATCAAATGGATGAGTTAAGAGAAAAGGGGGTTCCTTTACACAGTGCAACATTTTGCTTCATGCATTCAAATGAATAAAACACACGTCTCCCTGCAATTAACCACTAGCTTATAAAGCTAAAAAGCTATGTATAGAATCAGACGAGCAGTGAGAAAGTTTGGTGGGATATTTTTAATTAATTCTGCTACTGATGAACTGTTATCTCCAGCAAGAAAATTTGATTCATGTGCCATTGACAAAGTATGATTTCCATTAAAATATTGTGCTAACTTCAGAGTTTATAGCTTGCCTGTTCAATAAATTTGTATTTAGCCATTGTCTTCCTTGGTCTGCAGGGGAAACAATGCGTATCGGGCAGATGCTCAGACATCCGAACAATTAATGTAGCTTTCAAAAAGAAAAAAAGAAAAAGAGGACAGCTTTAAATCTTTTCTGCCTATGCAACCAACAGCCACCCTACATGTGATCATAAAAATACACGGTTGTTTGATGGGTAGTTATGTTAAGCTATAACCATAACCAAAAGCCATGACCAAGAGGGTGAGCAAGGGAATCCTTTTATTCTCCCCTCCTGATTCAACAGTGCCTTAAACAGCAAGATTTCCTATTCTGCAGTGCTGTCATACAGCCATGCAAGCATAATGACCTTATCTTCTATAAATTCACTGGGGAGTGGGCCCCACCTCCATAGAGGCAAGCAAAATTCCCTTGCAAGACCCGGTCAATACCATTCACATCACATTGAGTTAAGGTATATAAATATTAATACGCCCAGGTAAGAATTAGGTCACTGAACAGTGTTGCAAATACTGGAAAAAAAAAAAATCTGAGACAGCTTCACTCATTTTCCCATAAATTTCTCATAAATTTCTCAGACACCACCACAAGCAGAAGAAAGCTTATGCCCCAAAGGGCTTTTGATCCTTACGGTTTGGATAAGCTTTTAAAGTATAGCCCCATACAGCAGACAAGCTGGTTAATGTATGAGGAGCAGTGGGAGGGAGGATGCAAGGAGGCAATGTGAGACCTCTCTGGACATCCAACAGCTCTCTGATCTCAAAGCATCAATGAGTTCCACAGGTTTCTCTCCCTTACCGTAAAGATAAGTACTGCAAAAGGAGAAGGGTTTAGGGAAGAGCAGAACCTGAAGCAGCAGCTGTAGGTGTCCCCTTTACATGAGCTGAGGACAAAAGCAGAGGTGAACGAGACTATGGGGTGAATCCAGAATATACTAAATGAGAGAAACTAGTATATTTGTATGCAGGTGGCATAGACAGAGATACAGCCATAGAGATGAAAAGATAGGGAAACGGGAGATAAGAGAAGGTCTGAGAAGGGGACGAAAGGCAAATGGGTCTTTGGGACTGATGGAGAAGCACTGGAGAAACATTACCAAGGCTGACTGCCACAATGAGTCCTGAGTTCAGGACAATAATGAAATCATTTCATGGATCTTACCAAAACAAAACAAAGCAAACTAAAATAATCTTAAAATCTAAACACAGCAGAAGTGTGGCTTGCCAGTGGGGAGTTGAGATACACAGGCAAGGACGAATTTTACCTGAAGTCTCAAAGGAAATCGGACGAGGTCCAATTTTGAGTTCATTCGGTGTTAATCTCAGCATAGCTCTTAGCTCAAGGTATCTGGAAAGGGAAACTGAATCTGGAACTTCAGAACATATGTAATCCCAGTGCAAGTTTGAAAATCAGAAGAAATGAGTAAATGCCTGGCCAGTTAGGCCACCTTTTGTTCTAGGTTAGCATTTACCACCTGCCTAAAAGGGTTTATCTAAAAGAGCATACTTAGATATATCCATACAAAGAAGAAACACCCTAGTTCACATTCACAGTTTCCACAGAATAAGCCCTGATCATCTGTGATATTTGTATTTAGCTTTTACGGACTGTCAACACATCTTGTTTTTTGTGCTCGCTTATCTCTGCTCTGCAAATTTAAGACTTAATCTTTCCTTAGAAATAAATTTCTCCCAAACTACCAATTGCTGCTACTTCTTCGTCAGATAATTCTGACTTCTTATTAGGGGACACTTCTTCATAGTATGTGCAGCCCAAAATAGTGTCATCATCCATCCCATCATCCATCCTTCCTCCATGTTATCACATTGAAAATAAGCTTAATTAGTCTACTTTTCTTCTTAGACATACTTTCTGTACTGACAACTTCTGAGGTGTGGATTTTCCCTAATAGATAACAGAAATAGAAAATATCACAAAATAGGATGGAGTAGATAGAAGAAAAACAGAATAAATCATGACCAGATCATGGAAAATCTGAAAAAGTGTATTTCTAGTCCACATTCTTGCTGGGAAACCTGGAAATACGGAATGTGGCATCTGCAAACCTGGGATGCAATTAAAAACATAAAATGTAATTTTTAAACCTAAGGGTTTCTGTTATTAGCTGCTCAACATCTTTCTAAACTCTTTCATGTTATTTCCCACCCCCACTAGCAACTGCGGCTTTCTCCAGTCGTGAACTGTCTGCAAATTCAGTTTAAAAGAAAGCATGGGGAAGACAATCTAGGTGAGTTGATGCACTCCATTTCAGATAACTAGCCAGGCAGTAGTCTGATATGTTGACAGAGAGGTAAAATATCACTACAATACGAGTCAGCTGTTTTAACCCACCTAGTAACGCCAAGCCCCTGGAAATATCCTGTACCCAGGGAGTTTTCCCACATCCTGAGACAATGCCGCAGCCCTCAGCTCAGAAACTTGCCCTCTGTGTGCTTCTGGCCAAACCCACATCGTTTCTGGACATTTAAGGAAGCACCTTCGGTATATCATATTATTTAAACAAGGGACTGACTTGTGCCGCATGCCTGGTGCTGTCCTCTGGTTACCACGCTGGCGGAAACCTCTTTGCTTGAAATACTTTGGATCTCTATTAGTCACACAAACAGTCACTGAGATGCAAATTTGGTGGCCCAGAGGATGACTCAAATAACTGAAAACACATGGCACCTTCTGAAGTTTAAAAAGCTTCAGCTGAAGCAGAACGAGAACTAAGAAAGCCTTTCTGTGCCATGATTTAAAGGAAAAAGCAAACCTTTAAGTGTGATGGGAGCTCCTGTGCAGGTGCACAGACACTGAGTCAACTTCTGCCATGCCCTTGGTGCAGAAGATTGCAGATGGTGCTGACAGCTAAACTGCTCATCCCTGGGCTCCTTTTGAAGCCTTTCTGCAGAGTTTTCCACAAGCATATGGTGCCCACAGATCACTGCCAAATTACAACTTCACTGCGATGACTTGCAGCTCCATTATTTTATCCATACTGCTAACAACACGCATTTACACATTGCCCAGCCAAGGTGTTTGAAAGACCAATTCTGCCTTTAACAACTGTTTCCAGCTTTACTCACCTCCATGTTAAAACACTGACTTGTATGGCAACCATCCTCTTCATACACCCAGCTGCTGGATTGCTCCTGGGTCACTCAAGTAGAGTTTTACAGAGATCAATGCCAAAAACAATATGGGCTTAATTTTTCTTTAAGGCACAGGTGGGACCTGAGACACAGTTCACATAAAGCACTGGAATTTGGCTGTTCAGGAGCTTCTGGCCACAGTTATCAAGCATTCATTAAAAAGTATTTAAGTGAGAGAATATCCTAGAGGGGAAATATTAAATTATCACGAGGCAACTTATAACAAGTCACGGAGGTGGGACCAACATGGACACATAGGCTCAGAAATAAAATAAAATTAAAAAAAAAAAAAAAGTAGAAGGCAGCATAAGCAGAACAAGCAGATTTCTGCTGTTGCTGGGGCCACCGTAAATCTGGCTTGGGGTTAGTCCAGAACAGGTGGGAAGATATCCCAGGCACTTGTTCGTCCCTGAAGGGTTTTCAGTTCAACATCCAAGCAGGTGTATTCTCAACCCAGTCACTATCATAAACCCTCATTGTACCACCAGGTACATGGTTTAGCTGCCGTTTTATTCTGAATAACTAATTAACTTTAGCTTCAGTCCAAAGGAGGTAGAAAGCACTCAATGTGCATTTAGCAGTGATAAAAAAAATCAATCTGCGGAAGAACAGATGTGGCCCCTGTTTTGGTTAGGATATTTCTAAAATATTAACCAAATATTAACCAATCCTTTTCATGATATAAATAACAGGAACGTAATTGAATTAATATTGACTAATAGTAATTGCTCCTTGTTCCTCAAGTCTGCCTTTTATTAGTGGGTGGAGTGGTGGAGGTTATTGCCTCTTAAAAAAAAAAAATCCTCAGGCCCTGAAGCACCTTTTCTGCCTTATTATTATTGTAATAATGAGGGCAACTGATTTGATCTCTCCTTACACAATACTGCAGCACAGCGATGGCTAAATAAACAGCCAAAGTCCTTTTGTCCCTGTGGGCTGTTTCTCGGTAATTAAAATCAATAGGATCTTTCTCGGAGGATCTCTTTAACCTCATAGAGCTACAGTGTTCTGAGCAGGCAATGTAAAACAAACAAATGAACTCGCAGTCCTTGTGGAGAAAAAAAAAATACAAGCAACACATCATTATTTTATTAGGATAATATTGTTTTTGGAGTGGGATTGGGGAAGAGGTTGTATTTAATCCTTTACTTTTTTTTTTTAATTCCTTTTCCTTTTATTTCCTCCTGTTTCTTAAAATACAAAGCTACTCTGGCAGCATCCTCTATTCCCAGAGGTCATGTGAGCTGAAATAGTCCATTGATCTTCCTTCTTTAGGAACGAGAATAGGCAACAGAGGGAAAATAAACATCACCCACTTGAGACTTGTGATGACTCGGGACCTCTCTGTGTAAGGTGCTGTATATTTAAGGTTCAAGAGGAAAATAACTGAAGGGTTTCGCTGTTTCTGGTGTACGCAATTGCAGTTAAGGACGATGCAGGCTGCAGAGACATGGCTGGGCTATGCACCTGGCCGATGGCAGGGATCACGGGCACCGCTTCCAGGGAGGTACAGTCCTGGTGACAAGCATGTGGCATACAACAATCAGAAAGCCAAGGATTTACACCACAACTCTCAGGAATCTTAAATCTTGACCTGCTAATCAACACATGGTGAAGCAATTAAGCCACATGGCAGATGGCAAGAGGGGAACCTATCCTGGTCCTCACGAGCATTTTGTCTCAGAAAACATAACGCCACTGCTTAGTGCCTCCTCCAGACAAATCCACATGGTCAGCCCCTGCCTGGGCACCAGGTGGGGTGAGCTGAGCCCCCAGAAGAACATCTCTCTTCTGCCTACCACCACCCAGGGGCTGCTCCATACCTGTGGTGGGCACGAAAGCACTTGGAGCAAATCCTGGACCTAAACCAACTGGCATTATCACCAGCACACAGCGGGAGGGAATCCATCCCCATTAGCTGCCTTTCAGTTCTGCTACCTGGAACAAAAAGGCCCAAACACCCATGCAAGGAAGCAGCGGTTAAAATGAACGGGATTTTAGACAGAGGCAATTATACTTGGTTAGACAGATGCTCAGGAATGGGTAGGGAGAGTCAATCTTACGCTCTGGTAATTTTACAAGGTGTTTCCAAAGGTACAAAAGCAATATAGAAGTGTTGCAACGGGGAAACCGAGCGTCACGCTACTCTCCTTGGTATCTCTGCTCTGGGATCCAGTTTGACCTGTTGGCAACTCTGGTATGAGCTAGAGGCAAGATAGACTGCTAGGGAACAACAAATAGGAAAGATTTCAGCACAGCGGCACAGTGAAAGGAAAGTCCCTTTGCCTGGACTTTCACTAACACGGCTGTCAGTGCTTTGACCACCAGCAGGACATGGCCAGGCAAAGGGAAGACCTGAGGAACATATTAGACATGCCACCATACATTACATGTGCCAGCTAGGTGGTCCCAGGATTTGCCAGTTATTATGGTTAGCTGATATTCAATTTATAGAAGCTGCTTCTAATTGCTTACAGTACTGGCAAGCTTTAATCTTATGAGCTGGAATTTCTTCTTCTTAAGTTCGTGCCTCTGGTAAGCATACCCTTGAAAGTCACAGCCAAAATGGTTCAGCTCTTTCAAAGAAAAAATGTTAAAAATCAAAGACATTGTTTAATGCCTGTCACACTTTGGAAAATCCTTCCTCTGAACAGCAGTAACACCTTTGTCTGCTGGGCAGCAACTTGCTGTTTGCAGGTGAGGTGACTTGCAAGCAGAGGAGCCATAACCATGGAGATCTGTCAAGCTAAGAGCTGTGAAAAAAATGTCTTGGTGTTCACCCCCTCAGTAAAGCTTGGCTTAGATTCTACAAGCTGTTGAAAAAGTAATAATCCCTATAAAAGAGGGAGATCCTGCCTACAGGTAGGCAATCTGCAAACAGGGTTGGGGGAGATCTAAAGCCCCGACACAAGCTGGAACTGGGCCACCAAAGCAGGAGAACAGAAAGGAGGCAGATCTGAGGCACGTTTTGTTCTCTGGGTGAAAAGCCAAGGCAGCTGCCTGCAGGAGCACCCTTCCCAGGTCATGCCATGCCTGTGAGGTAGGGGGTTATTTTTTTCCAAACCCAGGAGTTTGTCAGTGCCCGGCCTTGAAATGCCCACAAAGAAGTGCAGAGAATTTGGGCTTGAGAACATCATACAGCATCTTCAAACCCATCCTGCTCTCCGAAAGCAGGGTCAGCTACAGCTGTGTTGTTCCTGACAGATGGTTGTCTGACCTCTTCTTAAATATCACAAACATCTGAGACACCAAAACCTCCCTAGTTGGTGTGTTCTCTCTCTTCACCATCCTCACTCTTGAGTTTCCCTAATGTGCTACTTCAGACTGTAGTTTGAACTCATGGACACAAGAGTAAATAGTTTCCCTGTCTCCCACAACAGGAGGCATTTACACACTCATTTATGTAAAATTCAAAGACTATACTTGGGTTACTTAATTCAAAGGAATAATGATAATTTTTCTAAATATTAAAAAAAAAAAAAATCTGATCATTTTATCAGCTTGTTTCTATTCTCTTACCAGTTGGTCCATCTCTTCTTTGAATAGAAGTGCCCAGCTTGGAGTCCATATTCCAAAGAAGCAGTTAGATGCATTCAATGAACTGTTCCTCCCTACTAGTAACAGGCTTTGAAAGGCTGTTCTTCTCAAAGTCTGTGCTTTGCTAACCACATTTGACCTCAGGAAGGTGAAGACATCCTTTTACTAAGGCACATCAATGTTCAATTCACAGGGATTGCAGAGGTTTGTTTACTCTTCTTAATTTCCTATAAATATTAGCACATTACATTACATAAGCAAGATCTAAAAAGCTGGTCTCAAGTGAAAGTGATAAACACTACATGTCATCAATACCTTTTTGTTTTCCTTTTTTTGAACAGTGTATTTGAAATGGTGTCTTTTTCTGGTTTCTATCACCTTGGGTATTTCTACTGCTGTAAATTATATTACAGTTTCATAAAAGGTTTGTTTTACTCTGCAAAGCCTTTTAAGACACAGCTGTGGGAAGAATGTTTAAATGGTTCAAAATTCTTCCTCTGAAAACAAGTTTGAGTATTCTTATTTTCACGATTCACAGTGTGAAAGCTCCTGTGAACCGAGTATTTTTGTGAACAAAATATTGAATTCTTCATCTTCTGGCTGCCTGGGCATGGAAAGGAAACATTTTATATATTTTAAAACAAAGGAATTAAATACAGAAGGAATTGCATAAAAAACTGATTAAAGATAATGGAACTCTCATGAATACAATGACATCTCATTTAGCTTCATGCATGTTGTAGACAATCATAGGTTAAGTATGCAGAAAGCTGGTGCTCCCAGTTTCAGCTAAGGGAAGCCCTCTCCTCTTGATAATTTGCCCAAGAGAGGAGAAGTGTTGGATTCCAACCTCTTTTCCATATAAAGGAATTAATTGTGTTTATACTATGTTTTCCTAAGTACATGATATCAATTCCCTAGTTCGTGGTTTTCAGTTTGAAGACATGAGACCCAGATGAATACAAACAGCTGGGGATCAGGTATGAGGAACCATTCTGGTTTCAGTCAAGTGGTGCGTTTATTTATTTTAGTTATTTTTAAGAAATCATCTGCTAATGAACGACTTGTAGGTAAAAATACATGGATGAGCTTTGTTCTAGGTAACAGCTTTCAGGCGGACCCCTGATTTCCCTCTTAACTCAAATATTCATTTACAAGACAAGGGAAGCATCCTATGTTGTCTCTCCTACTGACAGCAGATTGCGGTATTGCACAGAGGGCAGGCTGAGTTCATGAGCAGGAGTTACAGGCCCTTTTCTAAGACATGAGTTTCTGGAGCTGTGTGGGTATTCCATACTCTAAAACCTTCATTTCATCCAAGGTTTCTCATACCTGGAGGCTGAATAGAAGCTGTTAAAACTGATCTTGTATAGCTCTTTCTGCCTAATTGCATTATCTGAACTGGAGAACACTGACAAGTGTTGAAAATGAATGGCAGCTTCAAATTATCTAGTCTGCAATTACAGCAATTGCATCTTTTAGGATATTCATCAGTCAATTGCATATTTTAAATAAGCAAATGATTTCTTGAGCTCAGTTGTAGCCCTGAAGCTTGCCCTTTGCAGGAGTACCAAAGCAGTACGCCAACAAACCCTGATGGTGTGACCCACCAAGAAACACTGAACAAAAAACCAGTGATCACTCATTACTAACCCAGCATGCCACAAGCTGTCCAATGAACATAATAAAACACAGAGAGATGGATCCCAAGATGGTACACCTGTAACTCCCTACCCACCACAGCAGCAACTTTGAGAATCACAGAATCACAGAATCGTCTAGGTTGGAAGAGACCTCCAAGATCATCTAGTCCAACCTCTGTCCTAACGCTAACAAGTCCTACACTAAACCATATCACTAAGGGCTACAAGTTGCAGCAAATGATTTTCTTCCCCTGCTTTGGTGCACTCATGTGTCATCAACCCTGGCTCTGCCATGCTTTGCCACTCATGAGTTATCTGGCCATTTTCAACGCATGAAAATAAATTGTTTATCTGCCTCCAAGTCATGCAGTCTCTATATCTATAGATTTTCAGGTACATGCAAGGTATTCTGCATCTTCTGCGTAGAGCTCTCACAGAGGACTTGATGTGCCAGACCACCAAAGAGACAAAATAAATAAATAAATAAGAAAAATAATAATAATAAAAAAGGCCAGACCATGCTACCTCTGTTACTTCAGAGCAAATCCAGAATTACTTCACAGAGAACAAGGCAGATTTAAATTGCTACCAACTCAGAACTCCTTATGACTTTGACCTAGCAGCAGCATTTTACACCCACTGCCGGGAGCTGCAAATAACCACGTAAGGCAGTGGAGAGAATCAGGCCTTCAGGCTTCGGGAGAGTTACTCCTGATTTACACTAGTGCAAGCAAAAACTGAATCCACTAAGCAAAGTTACAAACTCTGAACTGAGCCGTCTCTGTATCTACCTCTGTAACCCGATATAACCTTAAGGACAACATTAACTCAAAAGACATATAAACTTGCATGGATTTTATGAGGTATCTTCTGTTCCTTGTTCAACCCTGTTTCTCTGTATTTAAACATCATGTCTCTCTCTAAACTACCAGTACAATGGTAACACTTTAATTTTCAACCTGAATTTGTGCAGGACAAGAAATTTCACCCAACAGAGCCTCTCTCCTTAAACTGCCTTTCACAACCATCCTCTCGTGGCTTTTCAGACTTAATTTTCTGTAGATTGCTTGCCCACTCGAGAGGAGAAACTTGAACACTCCCAGCCTGCAGAGCTGGAGCCTGCAAAAAGATGTCAGGATCGTTCACCACAGCCCCTGGACGCAAGCTTAACTGCTAGTGGCTGCTTTTAGCACGTCAATGTGAATTACTTGACTGGTGAAACTAAGCAGCAATTAAACACCTCACCACTAAGCGGAAATGAGAAATTTACTGTTTGGTCTTCAGATAAGCTAGAGCCTCCTGTGAGCTACTGTTATCAAACCCTAGGGAGGACTGGTTAGCAGCAGAACGGTCTCAGTCTCTGGACAAAAGGGGAAATATTTCTAGTGAAACAGAAATCAATTTTTATCATTCTCCCCTTGTGGTTTCCCTTGAGTGCTGATAGCAAAGACCATGAGGGAAAGGTGTTGAGGTTTAACGGAGATTACACCTGGAAGAAACTGTGTTGTACTGCTCAGTTGTAGTTAAGGGCACAGGGGATGGGTGAGCAGGACAGGCAAAGCCCAGGATGGCCTCTGTGTTTCAGCAGTCACCTTAATCTGGGACAGAAAAACAAGTGAGACTGCTTGCACACACAGAGTAGGCAATGAGATAGGAATAGCCCTCCTCAGAAGTACCATAAGCTCAAAAAGCAGCACACTTCTGTTCAGATAGACCCTGGGCTTGCTCTTAAACATCACTGAGAAATGATACTGTGGGACTCTCTCTCAGACCAGGAGAGATGCCCACACTGAAAGCTGGATCGGGTGGCAAAACAGGCAAGCACCTGCTCTGCCTTAATATAACCTCTCTTACTTATTTCAGGAGCTGCTTATAGCTAATGTTTTCCTGTAATGAACAATGTATGAAATCCAGAACTACTAGGAATAAACATTCCTGCAATTTCCTGTTGGTCTTCATCTATCCGTCTACCATTGTCCAGGGTCTCAGTGAAGACACTAATACATTGCCATGAGTGCCAAAAACCACTTGATATTATCACACTTTTCCCTTGATCCTTTCCAAGTTCTTTCACTGCTTTTGATCCAAATTCTGCTAATCTCAACCCAGTTCCAGACAGGCTACATGCAGGGGAAAGAAGGAGGGGCATGCAGGGGAAAACTCTGGTGTCAACTTCTACCCTCTTGAATGTCCCACATCCCAGTGACAAGCTGCTCTTTTGTAGACATCATGTTATGGGAAGTGTGGTCTTCCAATGTGTCCTCTCTCCAAAGATGGATGAAATGGTTTTTGACAGACTTTTCCATGGACTACTGCTGAAAAACTGTGCATCTCCTTTAACACATTCCCAAGAGAATAAACCTTAATATTCATTTCATTGTGGTCCAGTGTTGTCCATTACCCTTTGATCCCATTATCCTTTCTGCTCCTGAGCATGGTCACTTGGGCACCTACTGCCTGGGCTGAGAGGGGTCAATGCAAACTTATCTGCTGCTTTCTTCTCCTGGATGGTTCGCATCTGGTGAGTCCACCAGAACCTACCTTACGCCTGGACAAACAGCATTTACCAGGGGTTACTGAAGTCACACAGTTATAACAACTGAGTAATAGACAGACTTATGTGTTGAGAAGGTAATTTGTGATGTTTCTCTCCCTGCCACTCACATTATATATACTTTATGTGATCTCAAAGGCTATTTGTCAGACAAGAAAATGAATTAGGCAGTAGGGATTCCTCACAGTCACTTTAGATGAATTTAAAGCCTTGCAGAGTATCCTGGCTTAACAGCAGTGCGTATTTTTCTCTGAGTCTTGGTGTTTTGCTCTGTGTTTTGGCTAACTAGTGATGAAGATACAGGCTGAAGTCTATGCTTCATTTTGATACCCTGAGTTTTTATATGAAAAATGACACTTAGAAAGAGGTGTGTAATAAAAGCCACACACAGCTATGCAGTCAGAGACTGGTCCACACTAAAGCAAGTCAGATTCCTTTCCATAACGCTACACTAGCAAAGTTATTGCCAAACAAATATAAACCAATGCTTCGTGGTTATAAAACAGTGCATTATCCATCTGTTAACTTGAGCAGAGTAAAAAATGTGTCTAGGAAAACATAGATACTACTGCCAGATATGTAGGAGATTCTTCAGGAGAGATGATTTTACAGTGAAGGAGGAAGGTGCCGTGATCAGGAGATTAACAGCATAGCTTCACATGACACATACAGAGATCTGAGGGCTCTCAGGCTTCCCATGCCCACAGTTGGGAACAGGGCATCATGATTTTGTAGCTGTTGATTCAACTGGATAACCAGATGAAAATAAGGGCTTTTTTTCCCCTCTTTCTCCTTCACATCAGACCATGCAGCTGCAGGTGAAGTGGCAATAACTTATGGCTGGAGGTGGCAAAAAGCAGCAGCTCGCAGCTTGCTCAGGTTAGCTGTCATATAAGGCCACTGTACCTTCAGTTCCTGGGTGGAACCTCGTCATGGATGGGAGAAGGGCACTTGGACTTCCCATCTGCCACATGCAGCCTTCAAGCACAACCTGTTTGATTTGTAAACAGAGCTACAGGGGATTTGAGAGTCAGCAGCCCATGGGAATACTTTTTTTCCCATTCTTTGTACTATTTAGTGATGAAACTTTAAGTTCTTCAGGTCACTAACAGCTCTTAAATCCTGTTTGTACAGTGACTGGCATGCCAGGACCTCATCTCATTTGCTCATATCAATATCAAACAACTTGAGACAGCTTAAAAAGCTAATGCTACTACTCAAAAACAGAGTTGCGCTGAAGAAATGGGCCATGACAGCTAATGCATTTCTGGTAGTTTTGAGCCAATTCTGCATGGAATTGTAAATTCTGAGGCTGACAGTCCAAAAATATGATAGAGTGTTCTGCATTTATTAAGAAATTTACATTCCTTCTTGTTTTTAGGCAAGTGACTTCTCTGCAACAAGCAGGTGGGCAACTTTTAAAAAATTGCTCAAGCATCCAAATCCTGGACTAAGTAGATTCTTAATTTTCATGCACATTAACATCAAGTCTTTGACTGTAAACAAGCTGTGCAGGAAGCAGAAAGACAGCAGGAAACAGGAGTTACCTCCAACACCTACAATGTAAATGCACCATGCAAAATAATCCCAATCTCTCCGTATTACCAGTATCTATTTCTCTGTACTGTGGGGGCATGTTGCATCTGAACTCTTTTAGACAGCTATTGTAGGATAAAGATATTTCATATCCTACAAGTCCCTGTATTTCTCCCCTCTAACTGACAAGGAAGTCTAGGGTGACAAAACCAGATGCCTCTGTCCACCTCTGGGCAAGAATTCCATGTATTCAATTAAAATGGCATGAATTTTAAGTTTCACACACAACATATCCTCAGCCCAGTGTCTGCAAACAGTAAGTATTATAAATTATACCGTGTAGCCCAAAAAGTCAGCCAGCTATAAAGCACAGACAACCCTCTCTCCACAAATAACAGAGCTGACCTTTTCCACAGCAAGATACAATGCACCATCAATGTTCAGCATCTTAAAGTAATTTCTGAGCTTCGATAAGAGCGCACCCAGACCTTGGGCCCAAACTCCAGAAACACTCAAAATCTTGAATTCCTATTCACTTCACAGGATCAACAACAGCCATGAGCTTTCCAGTGGCGTGACTGGCCCATGATGTTTTTTCTCCAGGCTCTGTGTATCTGATGCATTACAACAACCTGGAATAGCTAGGTCCAAATCACAGCTGTATTCCTGACCTTGTTCAACTAAGAAGTTCACTTGGACCTCTGTAACTTAAATTCTGTTTGAGGACCACGTGGGTCAAAAACATCACCATTGATGAAAACCAGATTCTGCACCTACAAGTATTTTCCTTGGCTTGAAAAAAAAAAAGGGGGGGGGGGGGACGACTCATGTCCCATAAGCACTGCTTCTGTCTTCCTGCCCAGTCAATGATCTCACCAGATTTTCTGCACTTTGCCCTCTGTTGCTGAGCCAACAATGCAGTTCCTAGCTCTAAAGTTGAAGCTAGATGAGCCAAAATTTCCTCGTTCAGAACCTGAGACATGTTGGCTAGATGGGCAGTACACAGTGGGTAACTGCTACTGATCTGTCTGCCCACAAATCCTCACATCTACACCACAGCTACATGTTCTGTGGATGGAGATCCACATTTTGTGCAAACTGGTAACTCATCTCTGCATTAAGAAGGGCTTCAGCATCCGTTTGGCTACGAATACCATTTTTCTTTCTGCATTCTGATAGTTGGATATTTGGTGATCCAGCACAGAGCAGCACTGCCTGGGCTGTCCAGGAGCAGCTCTGTAGGTGCTTGACTGTAACCCGATGGCATTATAACAACACTTCCACAGCCTAAGGTATTCCTGGAATTCAAAACTATGGTTTTGTCAGGTATAATATAAGAGGAAGTCACAAATAGGTCACTGCTGCATTCCTAAAACCCTTGACCCAGATCTTCCACGAGTGCCAAACCCTTAGGTTAAAAATGAAATCAGTGAAGGCTTTTTCCTCCTTTTGTTGCAACAGTTCACGTGATATCCATGATTTCTCTCTTAACCACTCTTTCCATCCCCAGTCCAATATCTTCCTTGGTAAACCAAACCAAAACACAACCATGCATCCAGGTCTGCCCCCACCCTGCACAGCATCTGGATACACATCCCCTGGGATCAATACCCCAAAGCCAGTGGGATTTTTCCCCTCTGTGTCTATGAATTTAAAGAAAATGGAAGAACAGACTTACAGCCCAGCAGGTCCTCGCGGCCAGAGTTTTTTCAGTATGTCCCTGGTTGGGAGGACGTATCTCCTCCCCCCTCGCAGTAAGGCAGCCAACCTCGAAAGCAGGGGGGGATGAAAAACTCAACTCCTGATTTAAAATTATTTCAGACTGAGATTTTGCCAGAGGAATCGCAGCTGTGACATGCCCACCACTCTAACCATGGTGAATGAATCTGGCCACGAATCGTTAAGCTCCCCAAGCATCCAGCTCTCTCAGCCTGCTACTAATCACTCAGAAATCTGGCTCTCCGGACTATTTGTCGTAAGAAATTGCTCCAATTCAAAAAGATGATCTGGAAGTTTAATATTAATCAAAACAGGGCATGTACCAGCAGAGATGCAGTTTAAACGTAAGTGCGAGATAAAGGTAAATAATTGCGTTCACCAGATTCCACACTGACACGAGAAAAATGCCTCTCTGGTGTCAAGGCAAAGCAGAGGCATTAACAAGCTGCCTCTTCCTAGCCACAGTGGGGCTGGAGCCTGCGCAGAAGTGGAGTTTGATGCATTTTCCTATCCAAGAGTGTTGCTGTTCCAAGCAGAGCAGGATATGCATCCCCTGGGATGGTAAGTGGGCTGCAGCCAGCAGCTGGGAAACTGCCCACTCCAGGGCATTTTACCTGATTGTGAATGTTGGATTTATCGATCTGAGTTGTTACCCAAGCTGCAATGAGAAATTGGCATTTGAGGAGCACCATTCATCTCATCCTAAGGCAGCTATCCAGACCAGGTTAAGTGAAATGCCTTCTGAGCTAGGAAATAGGAACAACATCCAACCACGGGGCAAGAGGCAGGAGCGAGGAAGTGGCAGCACAGTGCTGCCCATCAGGGCTGAGATGAGTTGGGAAGCAGCATCCTTAATTTGCAGTCTGGCAATACCTGAGCAACTCTGTTCTTTGGAAGCCCAATACCTGTTTGCAGCCAAACCAGCTCAGTCCATCTCTAGTTAATTAAAGTACTCCTTTAAAACCATTAGCAGTGGTTTGAGCTCTGCAGCAGTCCTCCAGTGTCAAAAAAAGAAAACCAGAAAACAATGCATGTATTAATATCCTGTACTTTTTAGGCGCCAAGAAGTAAACTGGTGCTGTGGAACAGTCATTAGTTGTTTTTTTTTTGTTTTGTTGGGTTTTTTTGTTTGTTTGTTTGTTTTTGTTCTTAATTAATTGCTCCACGCTTCCCCACCAGATCTTGCAACAACTTGCAGAAAAGGGGAGGCAAAGCTGCTCCGCAATAAACTGCAGGAGTTATGCTCGGATGGCAGAACAACTTTTGTTCTCACGGACGTTTGTCACAAGGCTGTCTCCCTTTTACCAGTACCAAATCTACATCAAATGGAGTTTTTAAAACAATGTAATGAGAGTACTCACCATTAAATTCCCATCTTCATTAGTATCTCATTTAACTGCTGAATTTATATCCCCAAGAATCTTTAATTTATTGATTGTTTCTAGGAACGTTTTTCTCCTATGTTATTTTTCTTTCTATTTAGCATCAATTAGTGGAATCTGGGCAATGATTTGTATTCGGGTTTTGACATAGCAGGTTAGAGAGGTTTAAATGATTTAACTAAGTTGCCACCTGTGATCACATAGGCAAAATATCAAAACTGAAATCTCTGCCAAGATGTGGGATCACTCTTCTAAGGGCACACGAGTGCACTGAGCACAAAACTCAGACCCTGCTCCCTTCTCCTGCCCTGGGCATTGCATGGAGCTCATCAGGCAGCTGCAGTCCATGGGCAGTCGTGGGACCAGGCTTCCCCTCCAAAACACCACTCTGTGCTGTGCATCTGGGAAGAAGATACCTGAAAGATCCTGGAAAGCCATTGCAATTTCCTAATGCACAATTTAATGCCTAACTGACAAAATATGGGAAGGAAAAGATGCAAAGAGAAAGGAAATAACAGTGCCAGGAGCTAAGCCTGGGACTGCACCAGCAGCCTGCATCCCACAGGCTCACACAGTGACTTTCTTTGCTGCTGCAAATAGACCCTGACTGTGTCCCCTCAGAAAGGCAGGAGAAGGTTTGCCATCGGTCTCACCACGAGCATGATAGACATGGACAGAGCTCCAAAGAGTGCCACAAATGCCTAGGTTGCAGTGCCAGGAATGGCTCAAAGTAGGCAAAGAGACACATTACACAATGTCCCCTTTTCTCTAGGAACTAAATAGCAAAGAGGGTATATCTCAGCAGAGGAGGTAAATCTCAGAATATGGAGTAAGTCCTAGCAAAAATCACACACCAAGGACAGAAGGAGGCAACATTTTGGAAGTGAGACATAAAGAGCCTGAGAAGAGGCTAAGATTAATCAACACCTTCTAATAACTGAGCTAATGCCCCACAGCCCAGGGAATTCTGACTCACTGCTGCTCTTCCAGCAGTGCTTCCCATCGGCCAATTTGTACCAAATGGCCTTACCACAGGTCTAAGGGTAAGATTCTCCTGGTTGCACAGTCTTCTTTTTCTGCTGGGGTAGGGGGAACAGCAGCAGGGACAAGAACAGGAAGAAAGTCCCTTAAAGACAAAAAGAAAAAATAATCCACTAAAACATCAAGCATTATAACATAGACAACTTGGACTACTACTTCTTTTTCAGAGCAGAGCTGCTCTGGATGCACGAAGCATCACTCGGCATAACTGTACTGCCTGTTAAGAACAAGAAGTTGTTCTGAGTCAGATGTAAAGGGGGAAAATCAGTTCAGAAATTGAGAGTTTTCACCAGTATCTCTTGGAAGGTCTTATAATAAGATAGTACTTGGACCTACTCTTCTCTGAATCAATTGTTAACCCCCGCCCTGGAAGAGGAGGCTGTGGTCTGACCCATTACCTCAGGACGTGGCCATCGGCCAGTTCTCATTCTGGCAGAATGTCCTGGTTCCAGTTAGGACAGAGTTAATTTTCCTCATAGTAGCTGGTAGGGTGCTATGTTTTGGATTAGGATGAGAAGAGCGCTGATAACATGCTGATGTTTTAATTGTTGCAGAGCAGTGTTTACACCAGGCCAAGGACTTTTCGGCTTCTCGCTCTGTCCTGCCAGCGGGCAGGCTGGGGGTGCAGCAGGAGCTGGGAGGGGACAGACCCAGGACAGCTGACCCAAACTGGCCAAAGGGGTATTCCATACCATCTGGCGTCATGCTAAACAATATATAGGGGTGGCTGGCCGGGGTGGGGGGGCCGGCTGCTCGGGGATAGGCTGGGCATCGGTCAGCGGGTGGTGAGCAATTGCATTGTGCATCACTTGTTTTCTTACACATTATTATTATTAATACTATTATCATTATCACTATTATTATTATTGTTATTATTATATTCCTGTCTTAATAAACTGTCTTTATCTCAACTCACAGGCTTCACTTTCCCGTGTCTCTCCCCCATCCCAGAGAGGGAGAGGGGAGGGTGAGCGAACGGCTGTGTGGTGTTTAGCTGCCAGCCGGGTTGAACCACAACACAGAAAAGAGCTCAGCACCCAACACCCACAACCAAACCTGCCTCTGTTGCACTATTGCTTCACAACATAAGGTTGCACACCTCCCTGGAGCTATGCCTGGATGGAGACAGACATTTATCAACAGTGCAATGCGCTATCCCAATCGAAATGTAGACGCTGAGCAGCAACGCAGCCATGGCCATATCACATCATGGAGAAATACACACGCACGGTGACAATAAAATTTTCTTATTCCTTACTTCCCTCATTCCCCTCTCAGGTTAAGCAGTACCTGAGTGGCATCTGATCATTTCTCCATGCACAGGAGCCCTCAGTGGCACAAATGGTCTGCAATACCTGGGTACGATTTTTGCCTGAAGCAACTGCAGCCTTGCCAGGCGCTGGAGTCACTGGTGGCTCAGAAACCCAGGAGAGTCTGTCTCAAATCAGCTCCATGCACTGCCTTGATCACAAAAAGCTCATGAGGCTGAGGAGAAGAGGTTCAAGGAGTTCCCCACCACAGATCCCACCCCATCCACTTCATGCCCTCTTCTGCTGTCAGAGGTTCTACCCCTATCATCTAAATAAATTATGGAGGAACGCGTTACAGGCTCAAATTGCACCTGCCCTAAAGAATTAGAGGGCTTCACATACGTAGCTACAAAACCTTAACTCAAGAATTTCAACAAAAGAAAGCATAAAAACACATAGTTGCCTGATGACAACTTTACCAAGCAACCTCTCAAAGTTGTCTAGTTAACAGTACAGAAAGAAGCTTTGGGGGTTAGATATGACTCCTGGAAAAGGAACATGTTGAAGTGCTGCAGCAGCCTAAAACACTCCCATTTCCAATTCACAAATCCCAGGGAGATGCCAGAAATGAAGAAATGCTCAGCCGTCCCCAAGGCATCAAACCAAACCCTCACCCCTCGCAGGAGCACCACAGATTATTCGTTAAGTGACAATGGGTAGATGGAGAAGGAAAAAATACCAAGAAGTGCTTGGATGAGTTTCTATGAACTTGAAAAATCCTATCATTGGCTATAAAGTCACTGAGGAGATTGTGAATGGTGATTGTGCAGTCTACAAGGTAATTTATCTCCCTGACCAGTACTTCGTAAACTGTCTATTGAACTGCCCTCTGTTAAAACTAAAGATATACAGACACTTGTAAACCTTATCGAGGGGAAAACAACTCAGATAATTTTTACACATTTAAATGAAAACCAGGTTCTGAGCTTTTCCAGGGAATTAAAAAATCAGCTCTGCAACCAGAGTCCGGTCACCTATAGAAGGGGGGCCAGAAACAGCAAAGCTGAAAAATGACTCGAAAGATGCACGTGGCTGCTCCAGCTCCCCTGAGTTATTGTATCAAGAAACTGTTGGCTACAATGCTAATTTCCTTAAGAACCTCAAGAACCAAGGCATGTGTGAAAAAAAATGGTTAATTGATTTCTCTTCTGCAGCATTTATCTCCAAGCAACTGATTTCATGGTCATCCATAGCAAAAAAAAAAAAAAAAAAGCATTTTATACAGTGGGAAACGTAAACTGTTCTTCAAGACTGAAGACTTCACCTTTTAACCACTGCTTAATTCCAGGAGCAGCAACTGAATCTTCACAGAATTGCATCTAAACAGGAGAGTTTAAACTCCTAGGCAAGCCAAATGAAAAGCCAGGATTCAAATTCGAAGGCCCTCACATCTTCAGCTCATCCTTCCAGTTTCAAAGAGTAGAAACTTTCCTAGATTAGTTGGCAGAAACTTCAGCCCTGTGGTAATCTCACAAGTTCAAATGTTCTCGTGAAATTTCCATCCAATTGGGCACATCTGAACTGGAACCAGAAAATAGTCTCGGTAACCAACCTGGAACCACATCAATAGAAAGTGGAGCAGATCTGAAGATTAGAGTTTGAAACTCCCTAAATTTGAAAGGCATTAGGTAGCACTTTGAAATACCACCGAGCAGGGGAATGATAGGACACTTAGCAGAGCAGTGCCACAGCCTGCTCACACGAGAGGCCTCGGATAATGCAGTCAGTCACAGCAGAGCAGCTCACACCAGGGAAGGGTGCTTTTGCTCATACAACATCTTGTGGGGCTGTGAACAGGATTGGCTGGGAGGGCTAGGACGCTGGAGAGTAATTAATTTAATCAGAGTAATGACTGCAATATTACATGGGGGAACTGTAGTATAGGAACACAATAGTTCTTCAGACACGTTGCTTTTAATATAAGCCCCAGTGCTAAAGCAATTAATCAAGCCAGAAAAAGCTTGCTGAGCACATCCCTTCCTTCCAGGTTGCAGACATACGCTGCCCTGAGGGTGAAGAGCAAAAAGACAGTCTTATGGTCAGAACTTTTTCCCAGACTTGGGATTTCTGCCCAAGGTCTCTGATCTCCCATTTTCTCTTGATATTCTGCAAGTCCTTTGGACAACAGTCTGCACATGCAGACCACAGATATGTTTTTACAGGATATTTGGACAAGCCCTGAGCACAGATCACCTTTTAGCACCTCTGGTTTCCTTTGAAAGGGAACCTGGGTTCACGGGCAAAGGAGGGTTCAGTGGTAAACTACAATAATTTCTGGCACACTGGATGATCAGGGGACTTGGGGACTTGCATATTCCAAAGGGCTGCCACTACCTGAGGAACCATGAAATGCTCCAGCTGGCAGACAGGTGGAATCTGGAGTTAAAACCGTGGGGCAATGACAATACACACGCCTGTTCCAACAAAAGCCCATAATGAGGATCCTCTCAGAAATTTCTTTCCAGCTAAATCTTTCTAGGAAAACCTAACTTCTGGATCCTATTCATGGGCTAGTGGGATATTTTGCTCCGTGACCCTCACTTTCTGCAGCTTTAACCAGGCACAAATACCTGTTATGTATGCGTGATTTACAACTCACATTTCTCAAGCACCTGGAGGTAGATGTAAGGACCTGTGTACAATACAGAGCAATGGCCTATAAAGATTGCCCTGAGACTTGTCACTAGTACAGAGACTGCTTTCCTCCTGCAGAGATGGTATCAAGAAGGAAAGAAGACTGCTTTTTTAGCTTCAGCTTTTCCAAATTTTTTGCCCTTGCTCGCTCTTTTAAAGGACTTCTCCAGCAAGACTACAAAGACAGTGGATGGGGGGGGGAATGTAGATCAAAGCAAGTTATAGGGTCCTTATGCTTTGGCTCCAAATGTTCCCCCAAAATCTCATAGTTTTAAAATAGTTATCTAGCAGCCATCACTAATGGAAACTGAACGTTTCTTCAGCATCCCAAAGGTTTCTCCCATATCAATATTCCCACTAAACTAGACCTGAGCTGAGTGTTATTTTCAGTTCACGTTCAGCATAAAATGAATTGATCCAGCACTTCTGGCATGTACCTTACACGTAACGTAGCGTTCAGGTTGTTGCTCTGCATTACTCTCAGGTTACACTGCTTTACGTTCTCTCTTATATTTTATTTGTTTGCCAGCTTTAGTATATGTAATGTGCCCATCACCATGGCATCAAAGACTATTTTTTAAAGTGCACATCATTTTTAAATCCTATCAAGTGTAACAGTTCTATCATTCTGACTGTGACTGCTGTTCCACATCTCAATGACAAGTGCACGTTTAAAGAAATAATAGCAAAAAAATGGCTAAGAACTCTCCAATATACCTTGAGCAGAATGACAAAAGGTGACAAACATGCTGATCCAAAAGAAAAAATAAATAAGTCAATATTTGAATGATTCACTTGCCTTCTCCAGCTCATATGTTGCAAAAACCTTGTTAAGCATGAAGACATATCTACTGCAGATTGAATTAAAAAAGAAACTTGCGAAAAACTGACCCCTACAACTGAACAAACTGAGATTTTATTTTGAGTGTCAAGTGTCCATACGAGAGCAATCAGCACACTGCAAAGGTTCAGAACAAAAGTATAACTGTCTCAACCTATCCATTTAGAAAGAAAGAAGAAAAGTGAAAGCATCACTGACTTCATGCTTTATTCTCTGACAGTATCCATCTTTCCAAATTGATTTTTGATATCCGTAGTGACCTGGAAGGGAGACACAGCGATAACTCTCAGAAAGTGGAAAACAATATTATTCCCACAAATATGAATTACTTGCCGGCAGGTTAAATCTACTGTGCAATGAATTATGTGACCCTGGAGCTCCTATAATTCTTTTGAATTTTATAGAGTCGTGAGAGGGCCTGTGAGCTTTGACAAGCACTTAACAGCCAAAATCAGTCCTGAACAACTCTCTTGGACATTTGATTTAGCCGTTGTAGGCATAACGTTGCCAGTCAATTTTGCTTTTGAAGCAAAAGATGACATTCATTCATTTCTGAAGTTATAGATTTCATTTGTTGATTTTATTGTAATTCTTTTTCACTGGCATCTTTTCTGTTTGGTTATGCCACTCAACGCAAGTAAATATAAAAGCAGGTTGTCAGAAATAGAACAACACACATACGTACACCGTAGCTCAAACTACACACAAGAAATTCTCGGTGTGTATCTTACTAACAAAGTTTGTGGCCCAGCTCTTAGAGAAAAACTGTGTCTCAGGCACAAGTCTAAAACCAGGCCTGCTAACTGCTTTCTGACAGATCATTTTCTCTTCCGTTATCAAGAACAACATAGAGTAGATAACTCCATTTGAAAATAGAGTGGCAGGCCAAGAAGTCCTGAGGATACATTTTCACTAACTTCTTAATCCATTTCAGACTCTTGTTCTTTTCCCAAGTCAGTCTTTATCTTCAGCATCCCTTTACCTGGCTTTCTTATCCCAATTTCCGTTTTTTAATGGAATAATTAAGGGCTCTCACTTTTTCCAACTCAAATCTGTACTGAAACGCCTTTTTCACCTCACAGGGAACAAAAATAGCATTTATGCTTTTTCTTTTTTTTTTTTTCTTTATGTGACACTAAGAGACTTTTCCAAGTCCATTTTCTTCCCCTCTTGGCTAAAGTTTGCTCCTTCTTGTGTTTAAAATGAAAGGTGCATTAAGACGTATATCCTGAAACTGTAAAGGATGACAGCCCAATAGAAAGCAACATGAGGGGTACTTCCCAAAGATTGTGGTGGTTTTCAGGCCAGAACTGTAAATGTCTGCCAAGAATTTCAAGACTACCAAATGGACAGTGCTAGAGAAGTAGCTGTTATTACAGCAGTAGTGGTACCATCATATTGTTTTATTTCAATTCATCTCCTGGCTGGTGTCTACTGAGGAGCACTGGCCAGCTGGCTGGGGTGTCTTCAGCACTTAATGCTCAGCATCTTCCATCTCCTATATTTCACTGAGTTAGAGGAGTCACCTGTAACGGATACAGCTTTTACACTGATAACAAAAATCTGTTTTACAGCTGTGACCAAGTTTTCCCTCTCTGCAGTCTAAATAAACAAGAACTAAAAGAGTAATAATTTTGAGGCTGCAACTTGAAGCACATTTTATGTATTGTTCACATCAAAAACTTTTACCTAAAACCCATTCAGTTAAGACACCATTTCAACAGGATGTCTGCTAGCACACAACAAATCCTTTACTCGGTTTATTAGTCCTTTCTATTCAGCTCTTACTCAGGCAAACTCCAATGGAGGAGATAAAAAGGGGGAAAAATACAGTCTGAGTGAATTCCTCCTAGTTTTCCATGGAATGTGGCAAAATGACAAAGAGTGAATCCACAGAAGCTGGATCTCAGAGCCCCTGGAAAGCCTGGCTTTATCTCCCAGTTTCTGATGGTGAATTCATTGATTAGGGAATTCATTCTCCCATTGCCTCTGGTTGAAGGATGTGCTGTCAGTGGCTAAAGTGACGTATCCTATGGAAATGTAATGGACGGCCCTCTGCAGGGCATGCCTTCAAAGGAATTATCTTTGATTAAGGGGGCTGTTGGCCTTATGAGTCCCTGATTAAAGGCTACTCATGTTCATACCAAATGCTTCATAGTGCTGCTCCTCTGCAGCTTCCTGACCTTTCCACTATATCCTCATGTTCCTTTGAGCCTACTTCTTGTCTTACCACATCTTCTTCCCCTTTTCTTTAACCTAGAGTACCAAAATATAGAACAGCCCCCTCAGAGTCCTTTGCATTAGAAGGATCTAACAGCAGTTTAAGGTTTGCAGAACGGTGTATAAAAACCTCTATGCATGTACATACAAAGCCATCACAGAGGAGAGCTGTAAAGTTTCATACCTTTATGCTGTTCACCTTCCCTTCTGTGATAAGTATTAAGTGCTGCAGGTAGGCTGGGCTGTAGAATAAAACAACTTGTTGCAAATACCTAAACCCCAAGAATTTTGCACCAGGCCACCAGTGCTCAGCCCCTTGGTGGTCCACGCTGCACCCTCAAAACCCTCACGTTGCAGCAGCTGTGGTTCCCCCTTCAACTTGTTGGCAGCACAGTGGGAACAGTCACTCAAGTTTTAAGACCTTTCACATCAACCTGCCTCCCTCCTTATTTTATTAGCCTTACTCTACACAAATGCTGTGCCAGTCAGCTCAAAGGGGACACTGATTAGCACCTATTAGTGAGCCTGCGGGGAGCACTCAGGGAACAAGGAACCTCTGTACTGGGACATCCAGTGGGCACCTGGAGGTACAAGGATGCAGATCCCCAAAAGTTCATGCTACTTACGGAGGGTATCCAAGGAGCACATGTGGGAAGTCAAGTTTTAGAAATCACCTTGGATTCAGAACTGAATGTAGCTCAAATTAAAAGGAAAAAAAATCTTCCATGCATGAGTTAGAGAGGAAACAACACAAATGTCATTTAATTTACATGACAAAGTGCTGCAGTATGACAGAATGCCACTAAGGGCAATTTCTGAAAATTATTTAAACAATGTAATGAGTTAAATGTCAGCATTAGCTAATTATGTTTATGCTAATTGTTAATTAGCCCCATAATGGAGACAGTCTTAATTAACAATAGTTATGTGTGTGTATATGTGTGTGTGAAAGAGTGTGTGTTGAGAGAGAGGCTGCAAAAAAAATGTTGTAAGTAATTTAATTTCCTGTAATCATAAGTATTTCATTTCAGACATTAACGAGAATTTTTCAATATACTTTAGAAAAGATGTGATTAACTTACAATGTATCTGTAAGCAACCCTTTCTGTACAACATCTGTTCTGTCACAATAATTGCAACTTTTTTTAAAAACAACCGTGAATCTTGGAAAGCTGTATCTCTCCCTCTTTTGCCACAGATTTCTATTGTGACAGAGAAAAACACACGCTTCAGAAATATAGGCAGGGTTATGACAGGGAATCCCAGGCTAAAGAAGATCATTAATTTCCAAGATAGCAGGAAATCCTTATTATATTTATCAGAGGAAAAGCTGTTAATAGATTGATACTCATATCTGTGGACAGAATTGACACTTTTATTAAAACAATGTCCTACGGTGTGGTCCAATTCTAATGATTCAATGGCCTAAATTTAAAAAACAGTAACTAATTTTAAAAATTGTTTAAAAAATGCAAGTTTTGGCTAAAGTGGATAGTTCAACCCATCCTTATTCTGCAAGCACTTCGGAGCATTTTAAAGGCTTTGCTGAGCTGAGACTTCCATCCCCAGCTTCTCACTCCAGTCTCAGCCATAGATTATGTCAAAGTCTGCAAAGGCTGTGTGTTCAGGGCACTCATACGAGCCCCAAAATACCTAAAAGAGGCCTTAAATCAGAACTATATGCAGGAAAACAGGAAGTATCCCTTCCACATTTAGAATTTCACAGTCCCGCTTGGAAGGGCTCTAGCATCTCCCCAGTAGCTCTGTCTGACCTTTCAGTGGGACTTTCGGAAACAAATTGCTGTGAACTAGAGAAGGGATGAGTAAATTAGAGAAGTGGGCACCTGCTAGCCTGGAAGAGATTACAAAATAGTAACATGTTACAAAGAGCTAGCATGTTAAAGATTGTTAGATTTCTGCAGCTGCACACCCACAAACTCAAAACACACACAGAATGGGATGCACTGGGATGCGTAATGGGAGTCACTGGCATCACTCCCCAGCTGTCGTTTGGTTTTGGAGCAAGATGTTTCACAGAAGTTCATGGTGGAAGGACAAAAGAAAATAGGCACAAGCTGAGATGAGACAGACTGGAAACAAGCAGCATTTCCTCACAGTGACGGTCAGTTGGGGGAGCAGCGTGTCAGGGAAGCCATGCAGACTCCATCCTTGGAGGTTTTCAAAGCCAGACTGGACAAAGCCCTAAGTAACATGGTCTGACCTCAGAGCTGACCCCCTCTGAGCATGAGAGAGAGAGACCTCCTGAGGTGCCTTCTAACCTGATTTATCCTGTGATCCTATAAGAGCACCTTTCGGATGCACACCTCTAGTCCACAGGTCACAGTGCCAATTACTGGTCCCTAACTTAAAGCTAGCAGTGCTTCTTTCTATTCTGAATTCTTTTAGAATCTCCACCATGTGGACACATGCTGCCAAACACTGCTCTGAGAACCAGCATACAAACCCACCAAACCCAGCAGATCTGGTGAGGTGTAACTGAGAAGAGCGTTTGTTCTGGAGTGTGCTTCTCAAGTACAATTAAATATCTAATATAATTTCTTCCATGCTGCTGTTAAAAATACCAGGGCTTTGATTTAAGTTACGCCATCACTAAATATAGACACAGCAAATAATTCAGTGGCTTGCCAAAAACTAACAGTGGGCTATTAGTGGCATTCCAGGTCTTAAGGGACAAGAGAGCCTCTGGGAGTAGCACTGGTACCTACAGCTACTCCCCCTGCATACTGCAAGACTTTGGTTTTGACTGTCCTCATGAGGTCAGCAGCTCTTAGCTGCTGCATTGTCCCTCAAATGGAGAGATAAAGCCCTTTCTGATCTCTTCTGTGGCTTCTGTGGGCAGAAGTCTTCTCACACAGCCCTGAAGCACATGTCCTTGAAGCAAGAGTCCTTGAAACTAGTACAAGACCCAGGAAGTCTGTGGAGCTCAGGAGAGTTCACAAAGACAAGGTCCTCTACATAGATGATCCATCACTATGGCCATGGCTCTCTGTGCCCCTCTTCTCCTTCCCTGCACCCAGCCCCAAGAAAATCTTGTAGAACTTGGCCTCGAGGCATTAAAGAAGATATATTTAAAGATGAGCGTGAGATAAAGCTGCGAGAAAAAAAAATAGTAAAATTTCCTCTCCAACATATGAATTTACTATTGACTGCTTTGATGCCTGTAATCTGTGAATGAGAACGTGAGCAGATCTCCTACTTCTAACAGGCTTAATTAGTATCTGAAAGCATTATTGTTGCCTTAGAAATACAGTTTTGAACTTTAGTTCTGCCACAGTTATGCAGTAATGAGTATAAATGCAAATGATTGAACATAGAAGTCTCTAAAACTACCTTTGTAGTTAGTTAAATATAAAACAAAAGCAGCTTTCAGCCTCCAAGACATCAGTTTATAATTATGTTCAGAAAAATAAATGACAAACATCAATTAATTCTACAATGGTTACATAAAATAAATCAGACCTTTATTTCACAGTCTTTCTTCTTTTTAGCCTTCACCCCAACAGTGGAAGTTATAACTTTGTGCACAAACTTGACCTCCAGACAAATTTAAATTTTGTCGTTTTTCCAACAGAAACCTGCAGACTGACCCATTCCAAGGGGAGAATGATGACAACATTCTCTCTTTCTGTGTGAATTAAAAAATTCTGTTCAGGGATGGCCTATTTCAACGTTGCCAAGACTTGGGTATCAGAAGAGAGCTCACGCTGATACTGTTCTGAAAAGCAGTTCATTGGCAGTGAGCAACCTCCACCTCCAGAAAAATTGGTGTTTCCCTTAGCTGCACTATATCTACCCTTCAACACATCCATTAGCCTATGCATCTGTTTACTGATCAGATAAAAATCCTGGTACTCGGCAATTTTTTTGACACTTCCAGGCCTTTCTGCAGTTCTGGAACAGAGGGAACTCTTTAAAACTCAATCTTCAAAGGCATCTAGTTACCTTGTGGATGGCCAACTCCCTTTGAGACTCAGATACTTAAGTACAGTCAAGAATTGGGACCTTAATGGCTTTATTGTAGAAATTTTGCCTGTGTTAGGACTGAAGACCATGCCGTCTGTTCAGTTACTCAACCAATTTATTCTAGTAAAGCTCCATTATGGTGCATATAGCTGTTCTGATTTGTGACCCCTTGGGATCTGGTCCTTAACTTTATAGAGCACTTAAGGTGCTCAGATGAAGGATGCTAGCTGAATTTAAATTCTTGTTGTTTAAAGTATGTCACGATTGCACAGTCTGCTGTTTAGAAACTAAACCCAACTGCAAACAAGGAAATAAGGGCACATCTCAATCCCTCTGTCGCTGCCCTGTATCATGACATCTAGATGCTACAGGACATGCCATTTGCCATCTTTTGGCCGTGAGTGGCAGGGGAACAGACACCCATGATGGACTTGCTATGCTCCCTGAATTTCACCAAGAGCTACTGAGCAAATGCAGCATGCCTGCTCCAGCCCTGCCAGGCTGCTATTGTGGACACCAGGACCTCATCCCCATGCTGCTACAGAGCAAGGGAGAAGCAGCGAAGTTATGCCTATGGCAATCGTGGTGAGACTGCAAAGTAGGCTTGTAAGCAAGTAGAAGCTGTGTGTCTGGCTCACAGCAAAGGAGAAATGGGATCTGGCTTTGAGGGGGGATCTCAGGGCCTGCTGCCATCCCCACTCTTCCTTCCTAACAGCAAAACCTGCCTTTAGCACACAGCCCACATACCACAAGGCAAGAAGTTCCCATTTGAGCCAAAGGATTAGGGTAACACATGGACAAATGAAGCAAAAGAATCCAAATTAGGAAATAAAAAGTAGGATAATAAAACATGCACTATCCCCACCAAAAGTCAACACATGCCACTGGTATCCAACCACTTTCAGTTTTGGCCAGGAAAGCTATGAATTGCTGCTCTCCCTGTGGAGTCTGACACAGATTTCTATTGCTAGGCAGCTTTTTTGCTCCTGGCAGGGGAACACCTTGCTTTAGAAAGCCAGTGAGCCCAGTGAACTTTGGAGCTGAGGATGCGCTGGTTCAGATGGTGATGAACCTCCTGCCTTTCCTCAGACACGGGCAGAAGTTTTGAAGACCACCAAGCACTGAGAGCAAGGGAGCAGCATGTGGGCCAGTAGCATAACACATAGTGCTGTGGAGTCTTGTGGGCTCAGTACCTGTGGAGTCACTCCCAGGGGTGAGGAAATCCAGATTTCATGAGGGCACACCCCGGAGGACAAGGTAGGGGCAGAAAATCCTTCCTTTTCCTCTGTGGGGCATCCCTCCAGCAGAGGCCCAGGCATTATGGACAGCGCAGGAAATCAGCTCTGAGGGCAGCAAAGATGCAGCTGAAGCATCCACACTGAGCCAAGAAACAAATTCAGAACCCAAGTCTCTGTGCTGGGACCCAAGTCCCTACAATGGGTCACCCCAGTGCGACCAGCAGGCCACACGCAGAAAGGCAGATCCCAGGCCCAAGCTATGGTACTAAATAAGGCTAAAACTCTCCCTTTCCTGCCCAAAGCCAGGCCTGAGCATGGATTTGAGTGTAACTGTGTGGTGGCAGATGATGCAAGACACCACACTTACATGCTGTAGGTGATGCAGGACAGCACACTTACATTGGTGTTTACCCAGGAATGTCATTGTACCCACTGCAGGTGCTGCAGGAACGTAGAGGATCCCCCACCTACACCTGCACACTCCGAGGGGCTTCTTCTGTTCCAACAGTAAAAGTTAGGCACAACTCAAGGAACCTGGGGCAGATAGGAGGAATTGGTCTTAATTAGCTAAACAGGCTATATGTGCTATTGCTCCACATTTATGTGGTTAACAGAACATATGTCCAAGGAAACAATTTTGTTGTCGCTTCCTTTGTATAGTTTCCAAACAAGTACGTTATTGTTTTATTAAGGCGGCAAATTCCCTGACTGATGGCTGCATTCGCACGATGACCTTGTCATTGTTTCCTCAAGTACTTGTAATTGTTACAGTGGAGAACATTGGGCTTTAATTATCTGTGCTAAAAACTCATACACTCTGGTTACACTCTGCTGATTGTATTGGATACACTACGATATTTATTTGCCAAAGAGGGAAAAATGGCAACGGCAAGTCAGTCTAAGGACTCTCACAAGAGAAAGTAATGGTGGATATTACAGGTTCCTAAAATACTGTAATAGCATACAGTAATTCAAGCAAGCCTGGTAATCAGTTGATGCTTGGGTTCAGTACAGATTACCTGCTATTATATCAGGCGGTCTCTCAATCTTGAGAAAATATCCGTTAAGGTATAAACATTTAAGCGAAAGAGGTATAGAATGTAAATACCATGGATTGGCAAACGGCCTGTGCTGCAGAAACATCATAACTTCTTTCCCCTATTTGAATGTAATGTATTCATTTCACACACCCAGCCAGTGGTAAGCATTACAAGGCTTCAATTGCCATGCATGCTCGTTATAAATAATTTAATTCAGATAGCCTTTCTATGAAATTCAGTCCCCATGAGGGTTTCCCACCAGCAGCCTGAGCCCAAACTTCTGAACCAAAGCCTGACAGTGACTACAGTGGGGGTAAGACAAAGAGCACCACTGCAAACCACAGCTCAGAGACACCAAAAACTTACAAATACACATGAAGAACACTATATTTTGACAAAAAAAAAAAAAAAGAGAAAAAAAGAAAAAAGTAATTTATATATGGAAATCAGAGGGATCTATGCCATGCCAGATTGTATGTTATTTATATGCCTTATTGCATGTTATAGCATGTTATTATAGCAATACTAAAGCCTTAGGGCTTCTGTTGTCTGTTTACTACAGAAAATAAAGCCAGATAGTACATAGAGACAACAATATTGTATACAATATATCATGAATGTACAGCTACGAAATATTTCCCCCATATCTCTGTAAGAAGAGATCACTTAGAATATAAACAGCTTTTTCATTTGGGAGTCCCTGAGTCCAAAATGCCCAATGACTTTGACAAGGTATACATTTTGCCCATGCTGTGTTGTTTCAGATACAGTAATATAAATAAGAAGAGGATACCAATGGGACATTTTATGGGGAATGCTCTCATCTATGGCATTCCTTCTTCCCTTTGGACTAAGATATTTCAGGTTTTTTATTCTCAAGAAATGGCATGAGACTGATCTGCTTGCACTGGCTTTGAGACCCCTTTAGTCCAATGAATGAAAACCAAACCAAACCAGAACCACCAGCTGCAAGTGAAGCCAAAAAAAAAAAAAAAAAAAAAAGAAGACTAGAAATAAGGCTGACTTCCCTCCTTCCCCTCCAGTAAGGACCAGTAGCCCTCAGAAATAACCACCAAGGACCATGGTGTTTCCATCGCCCCCCAGGGTGCTCCAGGCAGGGCTCAGATGCCGTCCTACAAGATATGTCTTAGTCAAGCCCTAAAATCTAGAGTTTATTCAGGGGGGCAGTTTTCGCAGTAAGTGGCATGCAGGAGACTAAAAAGAAGACAATCTAATAATTCTGTCTTGCTTTCATGACTTTGATTTAATAAAGAGGATGAATTTTTAGTGAGCTGTGGCTGAGAACTGATGAATAACTTTTAGACCTGCATTTGTAACACCAGCCATAGGCTAAGAACAGCTTTTTTTTTTTCATACTGTAATTTCAAAGAAATATAATAGACAGAATCAACTGAGAAACCCAGAGATGGCATTTATCATCATTGCTATTACTGAACATGGGGTGGAGAGAAGTATGGCAATTCTTCCACACAGTGATACAGAATATGGAGATACAGAGCATGGAAATATATATATATATATATATATATTACCTCAGACTCAGTTTCTGAAGAAGCTACAATAAAATGTACTTTATGAAGAAAGGCATATATATAAACAGTTGTCTGTTTATATATAACAGTTACCTGCCACAGGTGCATGTTTCCTCCCTGATGCCTCATTACATGTGTAGTCACCACCATAGTCTTACTGATGCTCTTGCTTGTGATTTTAATAAAATTTTGAAGTCCGTTTTTGCCACGTTCTGCTGCTTTTCCTCACAGTTGGTAGTGTTTCCCCCTATAAGCAGCCCAATTGATTTCACAGAGCAAAAGAAGGGTGGTCTCATCTGGTATTATTTAAAATGCAGAGGGAGATTACAGACTAACGTAATGGCGAGCGCTATAGAGATGTTGTATGTGAACAGGAAACATGCACCAGGCTTTGGAGGAATGTAAGTCCTGTTTGGGTTTCATTATTATGTTCATTTCTGTCCTAATTCTTGCATACTGATTCTTCTATCACTAGAAGGTCTTTTTCAAGTTCATCTCCCAAATACATGTATATACATATGCGTGTATATAAAAATATTATTGCTTATAATGTAAACATAATATTTTAACCAAAATATTTTACAAGCCTATTTTAAAGTGCATTGCTCCTTAATTAAGTCAGTTAAACTTGCATATTTCTACTAGAAATGACTTACGAGCCATCATTTCAGCATTGTGGTACAGAGAAGTGTTTGACATACAAAAACACTGATGCAAAGTGACTTCATAGTTAATTCATTTCAGTTCACAAAACACATATTCAATAGTGAGAAATGATTTCGGAGTAATTTCATTTGTTATTAAGTTTAACGTAATGTGGCAGTATTAAATAAAGTGCATATATTAAAACCAATTTTTTTCATTTTAATTATTTCAGTTAAACTGAGAATGCTTTGCACTGTGAACTGAACAAAGCCACAGCAAGATACTTGTGCCAAACTCTGCCCTAGAGCCCGTGGAAAGATGCTGCTTTCACGTTGCACCCTTACCTACAGCAGCCTGCCACCCCTGACTCCAGAAAGGAAAAAATAGCTGAAAGTTATTTAAAATGAAAAATGGGCAGTCATTGCCAGTGTACACACTTCAGAGTGGTCTGTATATTTCTACTAATGTGACAGACACTTAAATGAAAGAAGTGAATTCACAGCTACAATAAAACAGTGGCCAGGTCTCCCTTACTCTTATTTTATTTCTAGCAACAGTAATAAAATGGCTGTTTATTGAGCTTTTCTCCTCTTTTTCTTTACCTCTTTTTCATGATCAAACAGCAATGTTATTTATGAGAAAGTAAAATAATCTATTTTATTAAATTCTTGTTCCTGTGGTCCCACAGTAAATGGTGGCAAGATTTGACATTTTAACACATGCTGATGACAATATTTTCTTATTTTAGAAATGCTTGGATTCACTTAAAGGGCTGAGGTTTTACTTGGGCATTACAGAAAATTCAGCCAAGAATGAAAAGTAAAACTGTGGAATTGCTGTAATCAATGAGCACATGGTAAGGATAACAAGGCTATGCCAGTTAGATTAAAATACCCATGAAAACCAAAACACTAACAGAATAAATATACCATATGACTCTGCATGGGATGTGGGTTTACCATTATTTCTGTATCCTTGTGAGCCCACGCCAACAGTTTCTGCATTGCCTTCTCTCTACAAAGTCCATCACCTGTTTTCAAATCTCTTTCTTAAGGAGGGCTGCTCTGTAGACATTTGCAAAGAGTCAGTCCAGCAGATACTGCCTTGCTCCTTTTTCCCCTGTTCAAGTTCCTCGGCTGGACCACACGGTCTGGTTGGGCCCAGCACATCCTGACACAGGTCCAGATGTTACTTCTCTTGCTCATCTGTGAATTCCCATTAACCTGACTTGGTTCTTACATGAATCAGCCATGTAAAATTTGACCCATTTCCACCACAGCCCTCTTCATTTAATCCTTCTGCAGAAAGTGTCACCTCAGATATTTGTTTCAATAAAGTTATTGATTTCATATCTTCACTGCTTTTGCTACAGTATTTTAGGTCAGGAGGTCATGTGGCCCTGCCTCATCCAATAGCTGTCTGGTCGATAGCTTAGAAAACCTCAGTATTGACTGCTGGAAGAATGATCATGCAAAGAAATGGACCTGACATCAGTCAAACGGATTGTGTTTGGCAACCCAAGGGGGTACAAAGTGAACCTACACTGATAACTGGGTCAGCCTAATATAGATACACGTGTCACCAGTTTTAAAGTAATTGATTCTCTTAAAAACGAAATGAAGATGTGGCTGAAATGGTCTTTGGGACTGAGCCAGTGTCCATTAAAACCAAGATCCCCCTCAGTTTCATTGAGGCTTAGAATAAGACCATAGGACTGTGTCAATGAATGAGATAAGAGGCACGTGTATCTGATGCGAACCCATCATCTTGATGCTGCAGTTTGGAAATAAAAGTGGATTTAAAGCAAAAAGAAAATGTCAGAACCATCAATTTCAGCAAGGCTTCTGCCCTTCCCTCAATCTCCCAAAAGAACCCAGGAAAGTGTTATGTGCGTTTCTGTGTTTGAACAGCAGATGTAATCAGGAACCTAGACTGATATCTCTGCCTGAAAAGGCAGAAGAAACAGCTGTTTGTTATCACCTGCATGATTTCCTCTGTGTGCCTTAGATCCTAAGAAGTCCAAGACAGGTGGAAAGAAATGCCCTATGGAAACATTTTCCTCTATTCAGTAGTTAAAGTGCCAACCCAGACAACTAACATAGAGTACACAACTTTTGGACAGCAGAATTAAAAGACAAAACTGGTAATCTGGTGACTCTTTCCAACCCTCTTCTATGTTTCATAACCATTTTGATCTATTTCTCAAACAAAGTTTGAAATAGCAGCTAGAATCTGGCAGGCAGGAGTTCCGTTCCCCGTGCCAGTTCCACCACAGGTACCGATTATTCTCATTGCCTGTATCTGTCATTGTTTCAATAGCCAGAAAATGGGAGTCGCAACAGTCATGAGAAAGAACCATTGTTACACACAAACCTCTGAAACAGCCACAAATTGCACCAGGGGAGGCTTAGGCTGGATATTAGGAAGAATTTCTTCATGGAAAGGGTGGTTAGGCGTTAGAACAGGCTGCCCAGGGAAGTGGTGGAGTTGCCATCTCTGGTGGTATTTATGAGATGTGTGGATGTAATGCTTGGGGACATGGTTTAGTGGTGGACTTGGTAGTGTTAGGTTGATGGTTGGACTTGATGACCTTAAGGACCTAAATGATTCTAAGATTTATGACTTTTTCTTCTTCAATTTATGATATGCTTATTAAAGAAACACTATATGTACAGCTGTTCTTACATTCCTGTCATCCAGCGGTAAAAACACTGGAGGAAATGATGCTTCCTCTGAATAAATGTTATTCTTGATCAAAGGCTCCAGGCCTGACACACAACTCTGCTTGGTAGACAATGATACCTTTTACCGAACAATGCTATTTTCAGAGCAAAGTCCAGTACACCTCACTTATAAATACCTGAGTATTTCTGTAACTGCGATTACTATACTGGCTGACACTTGTTTTTAATGTCCTGAGTATTGATACTTGGCTGCTAAGGAAAATAAATATTATCCTTTTAACTACTCTTTTTATATATATTAGGGACAAAGCAATGTTCTTTGCTGCTTTGGACTGCAAGATCTGTCACTTTTATGCCTTTATCTGCAAATGCTCTCCCCATCTCTCCCTAATCTTCACAAACTGATGTCCCAATGATATCAAAAAGTGTGCACTTCCAAACACAACAGTATTATGAGACAGTGACTTACCATACAATATTATATTTTCCTTCACATTTAAGCTTCCCAACAGATGGAGTTCAAACCGGCTCTTTCTGTAGGATTGGCTCTGCAGTCACCTTGTGTCACGTACCTCCCCAGATTTCCCTGCAAATACCCATCAGCCTACATTGCTTGGGTCTGTTGCAACAAGCAAACAATCTGCGTGATGAATATTCTGATCGTTAAGTTAAATACTTCTGAAATTATAAATCAACCTAATTCGGAATTGAAGGTGCAAGGCCTGCCTGAGGATCCAAATTTTCATGTCAAAATCAGCTAAAATGGGAGTCCCAACAGCTTATAACTTGGATCTATATCCAAGCTTATATCTTGGATTCCTAATGCCTAAATTAAGAAACATTTACCTCTAGCACCAAAGCATGTGGCATTTCTGTTGCTTCTTGACTGGTGTAGTTTTTCACATCCATTGTAAGTGCACAGAAAATGGTTGCAAAAACTAGTTTGATAGCAGAGTATATCTACTTTGTTTGATATGAACCAGAGGACATCCCTTCAATCTGCGTTCAGGCAGCCGAAAAAATTGCCTCGCCTCCTCCCCAGTCTGGAACTGAATAGTGAATTACCACACCTCAGCTGAGGCCATAGTAATAAGAAGTAACTGCATGCTAAGCATGCCTTAAAATACTCCGACCTCGTTACAGAATCACATTGAGCAGTGTCTTCACTATGCCTGCTTGAGTATACAGGAAGTTTCGCAGTACTGACAAGCCTGGGATTTCAACAAGGTTTTGCGATAAAGCATCAGGCAATTTTGCATTAGATTCCCTCCTGGTGTAAATCACCTGACGGAGCTGGTCTAATTTGCACCAGTTTGTAGAGCTGACCCTTTGACTTAACTCTCTAGATTAGATCTAAAAAGATAATCTTTTTATTCTCAGTGCATCTCATATCTCTATCACCTTCATTTCTAAATGCCTAAATAAAAAAATCATGATAGAGGGGGATTGTGCAGCCATCTGAGATTGTCTTTGACAAGTCTGATTCATAACTATATATGCAGCCTGTGTGCCTCCACTGTCCCCTCTAAATCCAATTCATCACAAATAGCATTGCGGGGATTTCAGTGAAGTTCTGTGGTGGAGACAGACATTTGGGATGTAGCTGAAGTTGGTCAGGCTCAAAGAATGGGGATGTGACTATGGGATGTGACTATAGGAACAGCTTGGCACTGTTTTCTGTAGCTCACCATATCAGAAACAGCCCAGAGCAGCCTGTCAATATGGGCAGATCAGGGATGTGGCAGCGTTCCTTGAATTCACCAGGTTTGTTCTACTGAACAATTAAGCTAATAAGGGTGGAGTTTTGGCTTCTTGCTTTGCTCCTGAACTGAAAAACTTGGAGTCTCGGTTCTACCTGTCTCCTCCTTCCCCACAAACACACACACAGGTGCACTTCCCCAGCTATGCCAGCATCTGAAAATCACAAAACCCTCGACAAGAGCTGGCAATATTTTAGCTAATCCATCACAGCTGATAAGCCCTAGACATATTGTTAGCCTTTTTTTTTTAATATGAAGAGTAAACCATTTCAATTTCCTATTAATTTACTCCTTTGCATACAAAAAAAAAAAAAAAACAAGAAAAGAAACAACCTTTTCCTCCCTCCTTGGCTAGTGGGAGAGGAAATTTCATTTGTTGAGAGTGTTGTTCCTGCCTGAGAAGGTGCTGTGAGCAGTGCCCCCAAGAGCTGTATTTCCCGTGCCCATCCAGCAACTTCTCAGGTTTACCTTCAATCAGCACCTCGTTGCCTTACAGCTGGCCTCGGTTAGGCACTGGCTGGGCAAAGGAAGGAAATAGTAGTGATGGATGCAAAGGAGATGTAGGGTAGGGTAACATCAGCTTATTTCTGGCATCTTCTGCCTTGGGCTTCCATTAACAACGGAGAATAATTAGGGAAGGACTGAATCCTACCGAACTATAACAAACAATTTCCCAGAAGGATCTCTGCCATTGCAAGCATTTTTTTTAATACTTCTGTGGTTTCCAGATCCAAACAAAGACTGTCTTATAAGTACAGAGCTGGGAAAAGTATGACCAGGAGAGGTCTATTGAAAAGGATGAAATTAAGATGTTACTGGGGAAAAGAAAGGATTAATACCCTGGCTAATCTAAGCATAACTAGAAAATGTGTTTTTCATCATTCTGTATGAGAGGATGTTGTTCAACACACCCTCCTGTAACTAATAAGGGTAGAACTAATATGATAAATAATACACCCCTGGAAAAAGGATTATTGTAGCAGTAGAAGGAGCGATTTTTATAATCGATGTAAAATAGGTAAAGCCTTGAGTGTCACACCTAGAATATTGGTTAGTAACGCTGAGCAAGAGGAGAGCTTATAATTCACAGGGTCTGGCTTGAAGTTCATTTGCAGAGAAGGGAATAAAACCATTTTATGTGCCTGATAGATGCAATATACATGAATGCTTTAAGATAGATAAATAGATGTATTTACGTATGTGCATTACTATGTGGTTAGTATTTATACATTCACAAGTGTATTTGTGTACATTCCTTATAAAAATAGGTAGGTACCTATAGCAAGAAGTATCCATATATATATAATGTGTTTGTAGACATCGATATATACACTCACACGCATGTGCCAGTAGTGCATGGATGCAGGTATATGTCTTAAATGACTGGACAACCGGGGCACCGCAAGTGTTGTTCAGATGCCACAGCCAACATCAGAAGCTGTACCTGCAAAGAGAGGTGTAGCAGCAGTTGTAGGGACGGCTGAACTCCACGAATACCTGAAGAGTGCCCACATCCCAATAATAAAAGAAAGCTGAGGTGCTGTGGGGTTTATTTGTTTGGGTTCATTTTGCTTCTTTGGGCTTTTGTTTTCTGTTTTTGCATGAATTCCTTAATACAGGTCAAACCTTTTTTTTTTTTTTCTTCATTCTCTCACTTCCCAGACACCACGCCACCTTAGTGAGAGCCAGGCCTGTGTGGCCAGCGAGGAGTACTGGCATAAAGGAGCAGGGGGAGATGCTCTCGGGGGCAGCCCCTGTGCCTGGGCGCTGAGGAGAACAGAGGTGCATGCACTGAGCCTGCACCAGCCCTTCCTTCTCCTTCCCTCTCGCTCTATCTGAAGTCTGTTGTATATTTGTTCCTTCACGGCTCCTCGTCCTTAGATTAGATTTCTCCTTTCTCATTACCAACCTTAATAGACCCTTCAGACCTCATTCCAGCCCCAGATATTATCTGACCCGTATAATTAATTAATTATAGCCCAAATATTATAGATTATTAAAAATAGCATAACTAATAGTGTAATATCTCAAGCTGTCGACTTTAATAGTCAACATTGTCTTGGTCTCTCTTATCAGGCTGGGACACCCGGTGAGAATATTGATTTCTGGTAATTTTAACCATCATCTGCCATCCTGATGGGTAATTGTCAGATTTTCACCAGAGTCAGAGCTCATTTGAAATCGTTAAACCGTCGGCAAGGCTCACAGTTGATCTTAATGTTTCCTTTTTCTCCCCCTTCAATATGTTTCAGCAACAGAGAGGAAAATAAATAGAAAGAGAAAGAGAAGGAGAGAGAGAGAGAGAGAGCGCTGCCTGCGTGCCAGCCATCTGATTTCTCTCTCATTTTTTCCTCCACGCTCACGGCCCCCGTGGATGCAGCGTGTGCCCCCTCCACCACCCCTTCCACCCTCGTTGACCCTTTCGTTAGGACTGAGAATAACAGCGAGACGAAAATAAACGAGATGTTTGTCCCCGCAGCGCCCGTGTGTCCCGGGGGGGGGGCTTTGCAAACGGGACGGCCCCATTGCAGCTGCAGCCCCCAGCCCGGGGAGGGGGGACAGAAATGGGGAAGCCGTCCCAGCAGGGCTGTCCCCACCCCCCGGGGATGCTTCCCACGGCTGTCCCGGCCGTGTCGGGGGCTGAGGCTGCGGGACCTGGGCTTTTGGCACCCTTGTCCCCCCCCCTCGCCTTGCCTGGCATCCCGGTGGGCGGCCGGGGATGCTGTGGGCGGCGCGCATCCAGCCTCCTGCGGGTCGCTTTTCCGCGATGTGCGTGAAAAAGCGATCTCCCGGCCGGGATAAGTGACAGCGAGGCACTTTATTAGTGTTTTATATAAACTCCCGGCTGCTGGGAGATAAGCGCCTAAACCTGGAGGGGGGTGATGGGCTGTTTAAACGGGGATACGCAGAGATGAGGCTTGAAGGGCGACGACGAGGGACCGTGGGTGCTGCTGCCCCCCTCTCTGCGGGGTGATACCCTGGGGGGGGTGACACCCGGGGACTGTCCCATCCCGTCCCATCCCATCCCAGCAGCACCCACCACCCACCTCCTGCCGCCCCCCGGGCTGCCCCCGGGCTGCCGGGAGCTGAAAGGGAGCAGGCGGGAGAGAAGGGAACTGTTTAATAGATCCTCCGAGGATTCCCCTAGAGCATTATTTAAACTTCTAATTATGATTCATGTGTGTGATAATATTAATTTAATAATCAAGGAGCTGTGCAGGAAGCATTAACCTCAATTAAGCTCATTACTACCCTAACCTGGAATCCCCAGGGCTTTTAAATCTTCTACTATGAGGACCTGACACTGCATTGATAGAGGGCGAGATCTGCTTCAGAATCTTTTATTTTTTTTTTCCCCTGAAATCATTTGCCTTCGTGGGTAGAGTTAATTAATTCCCCGACTTGAGCTCCGGGGGGGGGGGGGGTTCCCCGGGGAGGGCCGGGCACCCCGGGGTGACTGCTGGCCCCGGGATGGGGACCAAGGCAGGATGAGACCGAGAGCCGTGTGCGGGGCAGGTCTTGTAGCCCTGGGAATAATAATAATAATAATAATAATAATAATAATAATAATAATAATAATAATAATATGGCAGCACAACAACAATAATGGTGATGTTGATGGTGGTGATGGTGATGATTTGGAAGGAACCCGCTCAGGACGGGATGGGTTTTGGAGCCCGGCTGCGTTTGGGAACAAAAGGGGGGAGTCGAGCAGCCTGCAGGACCCGCCGGGCCCTCGGAGGCTCGGTGCAGCCACCGGAGTGACCTTCCCGGCTGCTAAATTGGTGCACGGCGGCGATAAATGCCCGTAATTACCCGGAGTGAGTTCCACGCTCCCCGGGGACGGGGAGGGAGGGATGGCGAGCAAATAAAAAGAAATCAGGAAAGAAAATAAATAAAGGAGGAAAAAAAAAAAAAAGGAAAAGAAAAAGGATCGCTTGCCCTGGAGTTTGCCGAAATCCGATTTGAAATTCGGTGCTAACTGATGAAGGCCGAGGAGAAAAACCGAGCTCGGCTCTGAGCCCCGGCATCCCGCAGCGCCCTGAGCCGGAGGCCTCGGCTCTGGAGGCTGCCAGGGGCTGGGGAGCAGCGGGGAGAGCCGGGGCTGCCCGGTCCCGGCAGGGTGCTGGGCTCGTCTGAAGCCGGGGCCGAGGTGCTCAGCATCCTCCCTTGGGGGGCGAGGGGGGAGAGCCCTCTGCGGGTCCTCCCCGCAAAAAGGGGGCCTTGGAAGCGGCCTCTCCAGGGCGGAGGAGCTGCTCCGGCCAGCGGTGCCTCGGGGCCGTGGAAATATCACCTCCCCGCAGGTATAATTCAGCCTAAGTACAGAGATAACCATCGCTGAGGCGGGGAGGGAGGCTTGTCAAGCCGCCAGGGCGTTCCGCGACTTTCCGTGATTTATTTCGGGGAAGGGAACGGCTCCGTGGGAGCCCTGCCCCGAAGTGCACGGGGGTCCGGGGCCAAAATTCGGGGATCCCCCCACCTGGATGGCCTCCCTCCTGCCTCCAAAGGGAGGCTGTTGCTCGTCTCTCCGGCAAGAGATGGAAAGAAAGGGCTGCCTTCCCTCGGAGAGAGCCGGGACCGCTCACCCGGGCCGAGCAGGGGAGAGATATTGCATGTCACAACTCATCTAGGGCCCCGGAATCAGCGCTAACTTTCTGGTGAACAGATAACCAGAGATGGCAGATGGATGGAGATTGCACAAATGAGCCTCTAATTGACAATCAATTGTGATTAGGAGCAATAGAACATCTTTATAACACTCGATTTAAGCCGCCACCAAACAAAAGCGCCGGGCGGGCCGGGGCCCCGTCGGGAAGGGGTCCCTCATCTGTGGGGTTTGGTCCCCCAAGGGGGGCACATCGGAAAGGGGGTGCCGGGTGTGGGGTGCTCCCCGCGGCTGTGGCTTCTTCTCCCGCAAGCACCGAGGGCGATGCGGGAATTTGGGTTCATTTACCCACCCGGGATTCCGCCCCCGTGGGGATTGTCCCTGCCCGGGCCACCGGGAGGAAAGGTTTAATCGCAATTAGGATACAAATCTGCCGAGGTCTACTGACCCCAGAGATAAGAAATATCCCTACTGCTCCCCACCCTCCAAAATAATAATAATAATTAAAAAAAAAAAAAAAGTAGAAATGTAGGTGACTTCGGCAGCAAATCTGACCAAGACAAGCCCTTGGCATCTACCTAACCCACCATCTCCTTTTCATAAATAAATATCCCAGATCCGCGGGCGGAAGCACTGGAAGGAAAAATTATCCGAAACAAAAAGCCGATGGGAGAGACGGCCGGAGGAGGAGAGGAAGAGGAGCTGCAAACAAACAAACTGCCAAAGGAGCCCGCAAACAAACCGGCAGACGTGCGGACACGCGGATTAAAACTTGGCTCTGGCTGGATGTTCGCGGCAGCCCCGCCGGTAAGGTCAGGAACAGGGGGAGAGGTAATTACCTACACACGATCAGAGATTATACATACCATTTCAAGCCAGGAGGTGATTTATAATTTAAAGATAAAGCATAATAAAGTCATAAAAGGGAAAGGACACTGTTGTGGTGTCTGATTAAAATCTAAGGGCTGCTGTATAATATATGAGCGGGGGCTGTTGTGGGCTCCCGCTCAGCGGGACTCCCCTGGGCCCAGCCCGCTGATGGACTAATCATGTCCAAGCCCTACCAAAATTACAAGCTGATTGTTTTACCCATTATTTCTCCCAACTTTTAATTTCTGCTTTCTAAAGGATCATTGCCCGCGGTAATTGCAAAGGACCTGTCCTTGTATGTGTCACCAGCCTCAAAGACAAAAAAAAATCTAATTTTCCTTTTATGCTTTCTCTATTTTCCTTAACACCCCCCCCCCCCCTTTTTTTTCCTTTTTTTTTTTTTCCTGGCAGCTAATTCACACTGAGTAGCGAGTGGAGCGCCCAAAACAAGAATGAAATTGATACGATCGAAGCACACCCGGCTACAACACGCAGGGGAAGGAAATTAGGGTAGGAGAAGAAATTCGCCTTCTGTAATTCGCAGCTAATTCGTGTTCCCATTGCTTCATTTTCCGTAATTAAGCCCTCTTTTAATAAGAGAGGGATTTTCTTTTTGTTTTCTGGAAGTGGAAGTTAGCTCTGGCTGTGGCTTTCCTCCTGCAGGGAGGGGACACACCTTTTCTGCCGGTTACTCGGAATTTATCGATCCCCTTGCTTTGCCTTGCGCCGTTTTTAACGTATTAATTTTCTCCCCGCGGTTTCCTGACACTTACGTTTGGCGTTTAATTTTAATTAATTAGCTAAAGGAGAGAGAGAGAGAGAGAGGGGAGCGTGTGAGGGTGCGTGTCGGCCAACACAAGCCCTGCTCCAGCCACTAAACCATAATTTTCTCCTTTTGTTCTAATTTAATAAAAGCAGCAGGGAAGGGAAACAGGTGCTGGGGGCTGGCCCCTCGGCCCCCCCCCCACGCACACACACAATCCCCTTTGATCACCTAACTTCCCTGCCAGGGATGGAAGCCCCCCAGGTTCTCATTTCGTCCCTATAATATCTTCGTGATATTGATCCCGCAATTATTTAAAAGAAAGCGTCATCTCCTCCCACTTCGCCAAATAAGGCTATTTAGATGCTTTCCAGATGAGTGGAGGTGTGCTGAAACAGAGCTGACAGCGAAGTATATCACGGCCAGCACCATCCTTCATTCGCTCTCTCCCTCTGCCCCCTTCCCCCCCCCCCCCCCCCCCCCCCCCCCCCCCCCCCCCCGGCGCACACTTTCACCGTGCCTCTCTCTCCCAGCGATGAAGATTGCAGACTATTACGGGCGAGGGATTAATTTGTAGCCAATTACCAGCCGGTGCTAAATATGAATGCATAAATAAGAGCCAGCCTTGCCTCCGTGTGTGTGCGAGAGGAGGAGGAGGAGAAGGGAGGGAGAGCGGGGGGGGGGCCGGAGTGCCTGGGCAGCCCGGTGAGGATGATGAGAAGGAAGAAGGAGCAGCAGAGCGGAGGCTCGGAGCCCGGCATCACCTTGTGAGTCCCGGCCTCCCCGGCTGGCCTCGGAGCAGCCCCGGGGAGCTGCCGGAGCGGGGCCGGGGAGGAGTTTCCAGCTCAACTTCGCCGGAGGAAGGAGGGGGGGGGAAGGAAAAAAAAAAAATAGAGGAGGGGAAGGGGGGGGTGGTGGGGGAGAAGTTGCAACCGAGAGGGGCTCTGCAAGGAGTCATGAATGTGAGCAGAGACAAGGTGGGTGACATCTCCATCCCGGCAGCGGCAGCCGCGGCGGTGACAGCCCCCGCAGCCTCGCTTGGCATCGGCGGGGAGCCCTGCGGCTTGCCCGGGGAAGGCATGGAGAGCCACGGGGAGCAGCGGCTCTCGGCCGGCGGCGAGCTGCCCCTCTACTCCTGCCCTGGAAATAGGGACAGGCAAGGGGACGGGCAGAGCAACACCCCCGGACAAGAGGGGGCAGCGGGGGCCCTGCCCGCCGTGCACAGAACCACCTCTTTCTCCGTGCTCGACATCCTGGACCCTAACAAATTCAACAGCAAGAGGAGGCAGTGCGGGGGCTTGTACAAATCGGGGGGAGCCCAGTTCCCGCTGGGGGCGGAGGATAAGCCCGAGGACTCAGGGACGGAGCTGGCCGAGCAAAAAGCTCTCGCCGAAGATTTCGACGCGTGCAAGAAGTCCGCGGAGCTCATCAGTAAGTAGTTGGGGGGGGGGACCCCGAGCCCCTCGGGATGGGGGCAGCCTGGGGAAGGGGCTGGCATGCTTTTAGGGACACCTTTTCCCCCTTGGGAGCTCGGGGGGGGGACACGGTGGGGCCGTGGGAGCAGCGGGACCGGCCCCGGGAGAACCGGGCCAGGGCCCGGGGATGGGACAAGGGACCGCATCCCACTCCTGTGGTCCCAAACTCTCCTGCATCCTGCTCCCACAGCCCCCCTGAACCCCTCCCGAGGCATTTATGACTTTTCTCTATGTTCTTCGCAGCCTTCAAAGCCGCTCTCCCCTTCCTCCTTCCCCCCCCCCCCCCCCCCCCTCCGCGCGTTGCTCTGGGCGACAGATTCAATTTTCTCTCTCCCCTTGGCTTTTTTAGGACAAATCAGACTAATTGTGACAAAATGCTGGTTATCTCTGGAAAAACAATTAAATTCCTTCGATTACATTTAAGGTAAAATGTGCTTAGCAGCGTAAAGAGGCTGGATAATGGGGGAAATCGCCCCAGAGTGGCATGTAGGACTGCCTGGATCGATATCCTATTATCGAATTGTGCATATCTCTTTCAAGCACCTTGCAAACTCTTCCCTAACATCTAAATTATAGGGTCAAAATTCGGATAATTACTCGATTAAAACCTATTACACTTATTAGGGCTCGCTATTGATCGGGAATTGCATTCGACCCAAGCTCGAGATTGCTTTTTTCTTTCTTGGGTCCAAAATATCCCAACTTTCTCGCCTCTAAACACCGCGACTCTGGGGACAGCGAAGCCCTCCCGGGAAAAGCCAGCCCCCAGGAGAAATAGTTGGGGCTGCTCCGTGCCCTGAGAGGGAGAAGGGGCTGGCGAGGGGCCGAGGATAAACTTCTCGCAAGGGGGAAAATAATATCTCTGCCTCTGGGGCGGGAGAGGGAGGACTCTGCGCTCTCCGATCCGGCCACAGCGTGACTCTTTCAATTAAAATTAAGCAGGGAAAAAGGGCTGAAATCTCCTCCAGCCCGAGCCTCGTGAAATCTAGAAGTTTTTAATTTCTAAAGCAAAAGCAGGAGCGGGGCGTTAATGGAATTCAAGAGAGATTTTTAAAAGTGGTCTCTACCTGGGGTAATTATTCGTCTAAACCCATCCGGCTTCTGTCATACTAAATAGATCTGTGCGATCGGAAAGACTGACGAGGTCAGCCTATCGCTAATCTTGCACTTTTATCTCCAGACAAGGAGAGAAATGCAACTCTATCGCTTCTCTACACCCAAATATATTTGGAGCCATCAGGAAGCAGCGCTCCGCGCACTGACAACTTTCCCAGGCGCTTCTAACCCTTCGGCCCCGACTTTTAATTTCATGTAAAGCGGCCGCAGTCCCGAAGAGATCTGGGACTGCCCGAAAATCACGAACCTTAATGCCCCCATCGTAATTAACGCAAGTTCAATCGGTGCTTTAATTTAGAAGTGTTCCGAGAAGTAGCTCCGGCCGGCAGAGAGCCAACACCCCGAAACGGGGAAGCTTTCTGGCAAAAGGAGAGCGAAATCAGAGATTGTCACAGGTCGCTCGTAAAACTAAGTGATAACAATAACAGTTAAAACTCCGTGTTTAATTAGCATTTAGCATCTTCCATATACAAAATCGCACCTTCAGCGTCAATCCCCATCGCCAAATGTATTTGTGCTGCATTTTTCTGTTTTAAGAAAATTTTAGTAAGCTCTTAAATTAAGCCACGGCTGGGATTTCCTACAGTTTATAGGGAAAAAAAAATTAAACTCAAAAAATTAAACTGTTTTAACACAACCCGCACATTCCCTGTTCGCTACGGCGCTGGCGCTGAGCTCATCCCGGGTCCCGCAGAGTCGTCTACACGCACTTTTTGTGTATTGTTATTGCAAAAAATTGTGCACGACGATTTATACCAAGTGCTACAGGTTGGGGATACTCGTCTTCACGCGGTGTGTCAGACTGGGGAAAACCTGGTCCCATTCCCGGGTCCGTGCGGCGGTGGTTGTGCGAGTTTTGTTTGCCGGTTTGAACAGAAAGCTGGAAAGGATTGGATAAACCCGCATCGTTATAAGGGATATTTTGGGGTGAAGAGGATTATAATCAACTTCTCTGCCCCTTTTTCTCCTAGTGAGCCAGCCGTATCTGCTGTTAGCCAAAATCAGTTCTTCTAACAAAACGCACTCTTTTAAAACACCCCTAATCTTAGCTAGAAGCTGTCCGGCGTTAGGATGCGGACCAAGTTTGAGGTGCAGTGGTCTGGGGAGTTTTGGGGGGGGGGATTAAAACCAACAGAAGCGCACACGGGATGAGGGCGACAGACGAGCGAGTCTCTTGCTCCGCGCTTACCTCGGGTAACCAAAAGGAGCTTGGGGGGCTCCCGGAGCTGCGGGTGGGAGCGGAGGGAAGTTGGCGATGCCCGAGCCAGCCGGGCCGAAAGGGCCGTGGTTATGGTCCCCTGCCCGAGGTGCCTCCGGCCCCGGCCGGCACTTCGGGGGCAGGATGCGGCGAGCATTTATTTGCCTGCCCGTTCCCCCCGAGGTCCAGAGGAGCCGCTTTCCTCGCCGACGCTGGGTTCTTGCCGGCTTCAACACGACAGAACCGTCAGGAGCAAGTCCAACAGGCTTAAATATCGGATAATTACCTTGTTCTCCGATGAAGACCCCTTAATTGGAGCGTCCTATAAACCCAAATAAATTAAACGCCCGTTAACTAGTTTCTACATCGCGCGAAATGAGTTTAATTAAGTTTGCATCTGCTCTGCTAATCAATACGAGTATTTACTCCGCTTTAACACTTCCACCTCGCGAAGTGAGGAGAGGTCAAGCCAGGGGGAGAAAGGGTTAAAAACGCCAGAGCCCAAAAACCAGCAGCGAACCGTCGAGGCGGATATTTTTGTTACTAAAAGCGTTAAAAAAAAAAAAAAAAAAGCGATGTGCCACCTCCGGGGCCAGCTGCTGGGGTCCGGGGGCCTCCGGGCAGGTCGTGTGTTGTCCCCCCCCCCGGTTCTTTCTGCAGGAGGAGGTCGGACGGGGTGTGTGTGTTTTGTGGGGCCACCTTTTGGGGCCAGCTCTTGAGCTGAGGCAGCTCCGAGCCTTGTCGCCTTACCCCTGGTGCAGGGCGGCACGATGTAGGGTGAGGTGCCCAGGGGGAGCCGGGCGTCTCCTCACTCACCCCTTGCCCTGAAAACCAGCGTGTAGGGCCGGGCTGGGGGCTGCCGAGACCTAACTCTGCCTCGTCCCTTGTTTGCAGAGGAGGACGGCGAGCTCTACAAGGCCGAGGAGTGCGACCTGGACTGCAGCAGCAGCAGCCGGCCGAGCCGCAGCCCCGACAGCGAGCTGCAGGACGACGAGGAGCTGTGCGGCGAGGAGAGCAGCAGCACCAGCACCACCACCACCACCAGCACCACCACCACCACAGGCGGCAGCGGCTCGGCGGCTCCCGGCGAGGCCGACCCGGGCCACCACCACCACCACCCCCACAACCACGCCGAGGCCACCCCGCAGCCCCCTCCTCAGCCCCAGCAGCCGCCCCCGGCAGCGCCCGGCGGGGGGCAGCAGAGCCAGCAGGCCAAGCCCAAGAGGAAGCGCACGGGCTCGGACTCCAAGTCGGGGAAGCCCCGGCGGGCTCGGACAGCTTTCACCTACGAGCAGCTGGTGGCGCTGGAGAACAAGTTCAAGTCCACGCGGTACCTGTCGGTGTGCGAGCGCCTCAACCTGGCGCTGTCCCTCAGCCTCACCGAGACGCAGGTGAAGATCTGGTTCCAGAACCGCCGCACCAAGTGGAAGAAGCAGAACCCCGGCGCCGACACCAGCGCGCCCACCGGCGGCGGCGGGGCGGGCGGCGGGGCGGGGGGCGGCGGGCTGGGGGGCGGCCTCAGCCCCCTCAGCCACTCGCCGCCCATGGGCAACCCGCTCTCCATGCACGGGCCCGGCAGCTACGCGGGGCACCCCGCCGGGGGGCTGGTGTGCGCCGCCCAGCTGCCCTTCCTGCCCAGCCCCGCCGTCCTCTCGCCCTTCGTGCTGGGCTCGCAGACTTACGGCGCCCCGGCTTTCTACACCCCGCACCTATAAGCCCGCCGCCGTCCCCACAGACCGCCCCCCCTCAGGCGGCCGGGTGGGTCCGGGGGGGTTGTGTGTGGGTGAGGGGGAAGCTCCGAGGATGGGACGGAAGGGGAGAAGGGACGGAGCCGCCGTGAGGGGACGGAGCCGCCATGGGGTGACGGGGCTGCCGTGAGGTGACCGGCTGTGAGGGAACGGGGCCGCCGTGAGGTGACGGGGCCGCCGTGAGGGGACAGAGCGACCGTGAGGGGACGATCAACGGTCAGCGATCGCCAGCGGCCACCAACGGTCAGCAACGGTCGCCAACGGCCACCAACCGACGAGCCCCGGCCCCTCCGGGCAGCTTCGTCGTCCACAACCGTTTCTACGACCCGTTTTTATACGCGACGTGTATACTGGGCTTCTGAGGGGAGGAAGAAAGCCTCCCTCCCCCCTGTACATAGCGGTAGATGTAAATCATCGTTACCTGTATATATATATATATATATTTCCCCACCCACGATGTGCCCTGTTGCTGTGTCTTTTTGGTTTTGTCTTCTTTTTTTTTTTTTAAATTATTTTTATTTTCCCCCGGTCTGGCCACTCTTAAAAAAAAAAGGACTTTAAAAAGCTTACGTACCCATTTGACTCTCAGGGTAAAACAGAGAACTATAGTCTTGTCCCTCGACATTGTTGAGACAACAATGCGCCTGTTTCCTTGCCTGATTTCACGATTTTTTTTTTAAATTATTATTATTTTTGCCCTCAAGCGCAGCCGCCCCCGGGGAGGGAGAGGGGGCGGCCGCCGGCCCCCATGGTCCCCTCGGGGTGGGCTTTTTTTCCCCTCACGTCCCGCATTTCTGTATATTTCTGGTTGTTACAAAAGTTTTAACTTTATAATTAATGTGTAAGGTACGGGAATAACGGTCGAAAGATGATACAGAAAGCACTTTGTTTGCTAAAAACCACTTTAACGCAATCAATAAACTTTAAGGAAACCGCGACTCTACTCTCCGTGGTGCTGTCTCCCTGATTTTCGGGAATTTGTAGGAAAAGTTCCCTCTGGAAAACGCCTGGCACAGGGGCATCTGGAGCGAGGTATCGCATTAGGGTTTTGTTTTTCGTTTCGTTTACTCTGGAAACACGTCGTGTGTTTCTGACACACAAATAAACTTTATTCTTCTACGGCAGAGGGCATGTCCCTGCTTAGTTCCCGTGATTGCATTTTCTTAACTGTTTTTGCCGATCTTAATGCAATATTAAGGAAAAAAAATCTTTTTTTTTTTTCTTTTCTTGTAGATAAACTCCTTTGTTTCCGCAGACGGCGAGTCTGATATTTTGGATTTATGCACGTTTAACAAAGCGGTTCTTCCCTTCAGTTCCCAGCGCTTTAAAAATAAAGCAATCATTCCACAGCACTTCCGCTGATTATTTGGGAACTGCTTTCAAAGTCTTCCACAATCCTTATTTTATTTTTTTCTTAATTGCAAAGCAAACAAAAGGCTGACCGCTTTGCCCACCAGCAGCCCCCAGCCCGGCGGACCCCCCAGCTCCCGCCGAGGAGAAGCTCCCTGTTTCCACTGTTGCTTTGTTGTTTGCCCGTTTCTTTTGTTTTTCAGCCCAGAAACGTGACGGCCGCTTTCCCGGGGTGATTTCACGAAAACAGCGTTTTCTCGAGTCATTTTAGCGGGCACGGGGACGGAGCAGCTGAACACCTCCCTGCCCGGAGGCCCCGGCAGGCTGTGGGCATCCCCGCTGCCTTCCATCTCCCCTCCTTTAGGGCCGTGCAAGTGCCAGATGGCTCCCAGCAGACTCGTTTGCCTTTGCTTTAACAGATCTGAAGTGAATTTTCAAGGGAGAACGCTGCGAGTGCTGCTTGGAGCACGGCTCTCCGTGGCTTTTACCTGTAGGGAAAACCAGCTGAACGGGGAAATGGATGCTTAGTAGGCTCTTCTGTGCTGTAAAACCATCCTGGTGCTGCCCAGGTTTGAGCAAACACTACGAGCATTTGTGCTCTTAGTTCAGATGGGGCATGACCCAGCTTCATATCAAAGCCTGTCTACACACCGCGAACTCCCAGCAGAAAATATTCCAGCTCCAACAGGGGGATGCTCGGAGAGTTGGAGCAGGTGATTTTCCTGCTCGAGTCAGTTAGCGTCTTGCCAGTGAAACCTGTTTGTGTGAGTGTTATTGCTCACAGCTGTTGAATGAAGAAGACAGCCTGAGATTCCCAGTCATTAAACTCGATTTAACAAGGCTTCTGATATTTTATAGCAGTGCTGAAAGCAAACTCACAGATATCTTTCTCAGCGTAGTTTAGGAAGTTATTGATAATTCTTGCTTGAATGTCTCATGCAGCTGATCCTCTGCTTGCAGAAGTCAATAGGAGAACTGCAGAGCCTCGGCTGCAGCACGTCTTCCCCAGCACTCGGACTGTGCAGCAGTGCTGAGCACACCATGGGCTCGGTCTCAAGTCACAGGATGTTGCCCACATGCGGAGGGCATTTAGTGTGAGTATGAGCAGCACCAAAGAACGAGCTCTCAGATGCTGCTCCCTGGACCACTGCCCTGTAACCAGGCTGCATGTTTGGCAGTGAGACATCTGATGGTATAAGCTGATGGTATCGGCTGTTTTTCAGAAACATCCCTGGTCTGAACATGCAGCAACCAGTGCACTAAAGCTCGATGCTCCCACCTGTCTGAATGTCCTAACTCCATCACCCTATGTCCCTGCCTCTGGCTCTCCAAGAGAATGGAACAAGCTGTGGGCTTGATGCAGCAATATGAGGTTATCACACCACAGCGATCCCACTAAATAGTCATAAAAAGACCCAAAACATGCTAACGCCTAGCAAAGCCCAAAAGCAGATTCCCATACAGTGATGCACCTTCTGCTCAGCATGCCATAGTTTGCGCTTTACCCCGCACGGAGGTTTTTGCAGAGACTCAGCTTGGTTTTCAGTGAGCAATAGAGATCCTGGTACAGCATGAGTAAAATCTACGGACTGAAAGCAAGGTGATTATTTCTCTGTGGCACAAGCAGAAGGTGGTTGCTCTGGTTCATTCTGTGAGTTATTTTTTTTTTAAATGACTTTATTATTCATTCATAAAACTTAGAGGCTTCACAGGGTATATGACAAAGCATTTGCCAGAGGACAAACTCTCTTCTCAGTTACACCAGGTAACACATTCAGAGTCTGATTCAATGTTTTCAATTGAAGCCTTTGGCATCTACCAAAGAAGATTTGGGATCATCAGCATATTTTTGAGCTAATTCCCACGAAGTCAATGTTAAATCCAAGGATGCAAGCCTGTATAGTGAGAAATGTTTCTGACACTAATTGAATCTTACCATTGTTCACTGTGTTTACGATAGAATTAGATTGAAAAAGAAGGAAAATGTGTCCATTTTACTTTGTTCTGAATATTTTAACTTATACTGAACAACAAATTTCAGTAGTTTATGCTTACTGAATAAATGGAGTAAAACTTCTTACTCTTAAAGGAACACGTAAATGCAGGCAGATATGTTCCAAATGTTTGGGAGATATTTGAAAATACTTTGAAATATTTTGTCTCATTGCTTACACAGCACAGTCAATTAAATTACACAAAATCATTGGAAACCAGTGCTCTATAATTCTACCCCCAAAAAAATTTCTTGGTGTTATTGCAGGTTGGGCAGATCTTCAGGTGGTTTTAGTAAGTTATGGTTTTAGGTGAATTCTTGGTGTTTTTTTAATTTGTTTGTTTGTTTCTGTTTTCACAAGTATCACAGGCTTTTTGTTTTGGGCTGAATTCACAGTCATGTTTCACATTTCTATTCTTATACTACGTAAGCAAAATGTTAAAAAATAAAGTTTTGTCTTTAAGAACCTAAATCATTTCCTGAAAATACACTGTGTCTGCCCTGTTGGCAAATATACTTATCTATTAACAGGTATTACAGGTATAAAATAATTCTGCTCAAACATAGACGTATTTAATTCAAATAGTCATAGGAATGTCATTTTACAATGTCTGGACAGTTCTGGTCTTGAGGTTCTGCTTCACAGAGTAAGCAAGAAAGTGTGGCTGTCACAGAGACTCACATAAGAACAAGTAAAAGAAGATTTTTTTTTTTTTTATCATATTGTGATAAAAAAAGATGTGACACACTTTGGGATTTAAGCCAAGGCACAGACCAGAGTGGACACTGAAGATGAAGGGGACAGGTAAGTAAACGAATGGGATTGTAATCAGTTTGTCCCACAAAGTGGGTTTACATGAAGTACATTCTTCTCTATCTGGTGCACTTCTGTAAGTTTTTGTTTGTTTGTTTCTGACCATCCTGTTTTGCAACACACAGTCACACTACATAGACATCTCAGGGGGACAGAATGACAGCTGTCACGGTGCAAATAACCCTGGCGGGAAGAGCTCTTTCTACTTGTCCAATACCGTCTGGCAGAGATGTGGATTGATCATACAGAACAAGCTTCACAGCTATGCAGGAGGATATCAGAGCATCAGAAATCTAGAGCTGCTAAGTCTGCAGTGCCCATTCAGGAGAAATCCTACGGGTGCTGGAAATACTATGGATGCGCCCTGTTCCAACAGAGAAACACCAGGGACACGGAGGGCAACTCATGATCAGGACCCAAAAGTCTGCATGCCAGGTTCAGGCAATGCGACAAATAACTGCAAATCCAATATATGATTTACTAATTTAATCTCAGTATATGACAGATCCTTAGCTAGTTAAAACCATCACTCCAGCCAAAGTGCTATAGATTTAAATATGTATTTTAAATATAGTTTATATTTTTGTCTGCTCTGTCACAAACCAGCAACATGTTAAAGTCACAGTCAAGAAGGGCAATCTACAGCAAAGAACTGCAAGTCACAGGAATATTTGTGAGATGAGGATTGACACAATAAAGATTCACTCCCTTTTGTAAACCGCTGCGTTTTCAATAGAAAAGATAAATCTTCTAACCTTAGCACATGTATTTCAACTATTGCCCATTTTCTGTTTTTTTTTTGTTTGTTTGTTTGCTTGCTTTGTTTGCTTGCTTTTTGTTCTTCTTTTGTTGTTGTTGGTGGTTGGTTGATTGTCTTTGTTTGTTTGTTTGTTTTTGGTTTTACAACCACAGACACACACTAGAAGAACCTGCCCTACACAGCTGAGCATAAAGGGACTCTTTCCCAACCTTCCACCCATACCATAACTTTATTTCTTCTGCTTTGGACCCCAGAGACTGCATGAGGGGAAGAGAAGCACAGGAACAGAGCATTTTGGTGGGCTGTTTGTAGGTTTTTTTCAACTGGTTGTGTTGACAGACAGCAAGCTGCACTATGAACTGCTAAACATTTTGAGATTTGCAATTAAGAAAAGTCTTTGGGACTTAAAAAAAATGCTATTACAAAAAATCAAAGATATCCAAAAGCAATTTCCAAACAAGCGGAATCATATATTACATTTCCATATACCTTTTACAGACTGGAGGATAAGAGCAGCCCCATAATGACATTATACATACAGCAAACTAATGGTGGATGCAATGCCAACACCTCATCATTATGCAAATTGGACTGTTGGCAGAAATGGCTATCCAACAATCTCTTGCAAAGTAACCAGACCCCTAGTGCTGTCCATTACAGCTAAACTAATTAGCACCACATTTAAACGATTTTAATAAGCTTTTTCCTTAACCTCTTGACAGAGACGACTCCTGAAACTAACGCAGAAACGTACGAGCACTTCACACAGGAGGGCTGGGGTTTTGCTCAGGGCACTGACAGGCAGAAAAGCAAGGGGGAGTCTACCCGGAAAGCCAGATGACAATATTTATATTACAGACCTGTAGGGATGGAGAGGCAGATTGCACCGGAGTAAAGTCTAGCTCAGTTTGCCAAGGCTCTGGTGGAACCTATCCCTAGCACTTACACTGCTGTCCCTTCCACCAGAGACCTGCCCCAGTAACCTCTCCTGAACTGGTTCTACGTTTAGGCTCTGTATTGGCAAGTACAGAAGGCAATGGATTCGAAACCTCTCCATTTCAGACACTGCTCTTGGAAAGCTGCAAGAATGAGATACAAAAAGTGGCTTTTGCCTACCAGTGCTGTCATTTTAGGTCCACCAGTCTCAGAGGAATCCCTGTGCAGAAGCTGTGCACGGCACCCAACTTGCATAGGGCCAGGCATTGAAGTACCATGATCAGCAACAGCTGAGCTGCTAGGAAAAGCTCAACAAGGGCATGATTTCATTTCTCTCTCTGCTTGATCAGTTTTGAAGTAGAGGAAGAGGAGGGAAAGCATCAACCAGAAACCTGAGCAATTAATAGCTTTCTCTCCTTTTTCTTCAGAAGCAGCATCAGTCTCTGGCAGCTTGAAGGGCAATCATTGCCCAATGACGTTGTCCCACAGGGCACAATTTGTCCATTTGTTAGGCAGACCCAGCTCTCCCCAGTGTGCATTTTCCAGGGGATGTGCTAAGTTTTGGGGTCTCCAGCATCAATTCCAACTGAAGGGGTCACCAGTGCTGCTGGACAGGGAAGGTCCACACTGGTCTTGATCTACAGGCTTGGAGCTCTTAGCTTAGGGTGCTTCCCACCCTCTTTCTTAAGTCCTTCAGCACCTGCAAAGGATTTTGTAATAGAAAGCACTGTCACCACATGAACTTAAGAGAGATGCTCTGAGGGCTCTGAATGTACCAACAGGCTCCAATTTCTATCTTTTGTCATCTTTCTCTGCAATCCTCCTTGGCATCCTCATCCCAGCCCCTGCCAGGTGTTTGAGGTCAGCACTGATGTGGCACAGCTGCACGACCTTGGCTCAGACTGCCATGACACCTACTTAACCGGGAGAGCCCTAGGCTGGTGTCTTTGCCCTTCAGTTGTTTGTGGGGGAGCTGTGTTTAGGTGAAGTGCCTTGCTGGATGTGTGCTTAGTTTTGTACCTTGCCTATGCTTGCTGACTTGACTTCAGACCTGCCTTTTATCTTGGTGGGTGTGGACTTTCAGGTAACTGCTAGCTGTTGGCTGTCTCTGGTTGCTATCACCAAATTTGTTTTTCTTGTTTTGGTGCTGGGGGATTGTGCCTGTTGTCAGGAAGGCCACTGCCCCTTCCTGTCTTGTCACCTTCTGCTCCTGGCTCACCTCTCCCTGGTGCCTAGAGCCTCTGTCCTGTCTTTTCTTCCTTGGTGTGTTATGGACTGGACATTGTTGTGTGCTCTTTGTGCTGTAGAGTTTTCCTTGGGCAGCACTTGGTGCAGGACTCTCCTTCCTGTTTCCAGACATACATTCAAATGTTATTTTCTCCCAGGAGCAGGATATTGTTCTGTTTTACTTAAATGTAGCCATCCCAGTGTGTACTAAGAGAAATTATTTTCCAGTAGTTGCCAGAGCAATGCCTTTCTCTCAGGGGCTGGTGTCCAGCAGGTCCTCAGGACTGATCTTCTACCTGGTAACAACAATTTTTATGAACAAACTCCAAGCTCTTGCCTGAATCTGTGAAGCTCAGCAATGTTTTTCATGGTAGATGCTCAGGGAATGAGAATGAGGTTCCAGTCCTCCCTTGCCCCAATCTGGGGACTGTAGTCTAGAAGGCTCTTCTCGCCTCATCTAGTCTCCTACACGAAGTATTTTTACGTCCACTGTGGTTGAGTTTCAGGTCCCCCACCCCAGAAAAACAAGTGATGAGAATTGTTTCCTTCTAGTTCCTTTGCTAGTTTAGTTGCCTGTGGCTTGGGTTGTCTCCCATGGTAGGATATGTGACTGTTAAGCCTTCTAGGCTGAGAAGGGACCTGGAACTTCACCTTCCTTGTTTGTGTGCTCCAGCACTGCAGCCATTAAGGGCACTAGGATTCCCACTGCCTCTTTAAAAACAGTGACTTTTAAACACAGGCCATGCATTTGGTTAGTGTTAGATGTGCTGTGAAAATACAAGTCAGATCAAACCACCTTAAGGGCTCATACTTTTTTTTTCCCCTTTCCTCCTGGGTCTTATTAGGCTTAAGTGGGAAAGTCTTCCTTTCATAAATAAGTCTTTTAAAGAACACTTCTAAGAGCTGTTAAGGGTTATAATTTTCCAGTAGAAAAGTAGAAATCTTCAACCAGACCTGGATTGCTAGCATGCCTAAAGTATGTTTAGAGATAATAAAATTGCAAGGAATGATGTAAGAGATGAATATTTTCTATCAGTAACTTACGAGCAATCCTTCAGCATGTGCCTTCTAATTCAGAAGCTCTGTGTGAGCACGTGCTCTGTTCACGGACCTCATACCAGGCCTGTTCATGTCACTATGCACTCACTACGTGCTATGTATCAGAGAGCCAGACCCTTCATTTCAACCTTAAACAGCACTAAATTTAAGTATGCTATAGTTTCTTCCCTGCAAGTTTTTACTTCCCAGATGCAATTGTGCTCTAGTAGGAAAAAACTGGAGAAGCCTTTGCTTTCTGTTCCTTGTTTTTACCACGGAAATAGCACCCTTAGAAAAGGATGTCTCAGATGTATCAGCATAGCTCACTCCAGCTCAGAGCTACTGTGTCCTTTTAGAAATATAGAAAGATTCAACCAGAAGATTCTACAGCTATTCATCTTAATAACACCCAGATAACACAAACTGAGGGTCAAATCAACCAAGGTGTTTAGGTATCTGAAAATCCTATTAAGTATAGGAGTATGTTATGGTACATTGCAAAGGTATTTGAGTGAGTTATGACAACAAAAGTAAATACCAGAGATTATGTGAATGACCTTCCCCCCCCCCCCCCCCCCCCCCAGCACTTACAGAGCACTTATAGGACAGGAATAGGGAGGTTTCCAGTAGAAAAGTCACAGACAGTTAACTAAGATGTTTGAAAAGGTGTTGAGCTCAGAATCATGAAACCTGAAATTTCTGAGTTGTTGTGATGCACAAAGAGGTCTGATACCTCTAAAAGGAGGATTCATTCCTTTTAAACTTGAAAGGATTTCTTCTTAATGAAGGTGTAGAGGATAATTGGTGATAGATGCTGTTCTAAGATTTTTTTTCTATCAGAGCTACAGTTAGCTGGCTCAAGTCTGCTGCTGGGAAACCTTAATTCTGCAAATTGCCTTTTTGCATGAGGCAATCTACAAAAATGTATGTGTATGTGTGTGCCTTAATTAAGGAAGGTGGGAAGTGACGAAATATACAGCTGACCTAATAGGATCAGGTTTAACTGTTGCCTTCGATACTTGGGTCCAGGTAAGAAGTTTCAGTTGATAACTACAGAACTGATAAGACTCTGAGTATGATAATTCTAGAACTGATGTGACTCTGAGTAGCATCATAATTACTTAAGCATACTACTTTCTCTCAGATTTCTATAATTTCCTTTTCCAATCTTGTTATTTTTTTTAAACTGAAAACCCAAAATGGGAAAATCTGAGGTGCAGTGAAGTACACCTGTTTGCTGGAAGCTTTATAGTGCTGACACCTCATGCCCACAGCAAAGAAGGGATAAGTGTCACTGCACCATACAAATTCCTCTTTCTTTTTACAGGGAGGAGCTAAAACATATCTTACAAATTAACACCTTCAGGCTGTGCAGGCTCAAAAATATCAACAGTGTATAACTGTTGTTGTGGCTCTCATGAATATTCATTTCCAGATTCATTTGGACTGTTCTGTAGTATCAGCATCCAATGATCTATACTGTACTCAAGTGTGTCAGCTTTGCCTTGTGTTGCTTTTTTATTTTTGCTAACAAATAAAATCAATTCAGCAGTTGATTCAACTGACCTGGTGATGAACATGGTTTGTTGCTGTCTATACTCTCACCTGCAGCCTTCATTGCCAAGTTAGCTAGACAGCTAGTAGATGTGGCTCTGATTCCCAGTGCAGTAAGTACCTTTGAAATTCCTGCTTAAACAGCTGCTAGCTATTTATTATTTGTTGTAGTTCAGGAGTGTATTTCTAAGTATGTATTGGAGAGGAAAATATCTTCCAAACTGTAAAGACCTGCAAAATAAATTATCAAGAGTACACATTGTTTTCTCAGCAGTACTTGCTCAAATCAAGAGGTATTTGGCAGAGCTGTAAATTATGTTTTGTCTGAGGTGGTCAGAAGCTACACTGAGGATTTTAATTCTTAGAGACTCTTGATGCATGAGGAAATACCTCAAATAGGTGAGCAACTAAGCCAGTGCTGTAGAGAATCCATTCTAATTTGTATTTTGTGTTTTACTGGAAGTTAACTTTAAAATTGAATTTCACGCACATTACCCTCCTTGATATTCTTGATTTTCTTCACCCATAAAAGCTGTATGAGACCCACCAAGAACACAACTGGTCAATGTTTGCTTCACTCTACTTTAGGCATGACTAGAGCCAGTAAAGCAGGTGTGAGAGATCTGACTAAGTACTCAGCCAGTAAGTCACATCAGATCCAGTTGCTTGATTTCAATGTGTGTTAAACCTCTGGAGTCAGAGGAGTCTAGATGGTTGTGTTTATTTAGGTCCTTAGATGCACTCTTGGGGTTGAGTGCTGATACAAGCCAAGCAGTTCACTTGTGCAGTAAGCCACCCAAGTAATTTTTTAAAACTTCCTATTTTCACTTTGTACTGCAGCTTTATTATTTTTTGGTATCACTTAGACCCCAGCACATTCCCCATATCTCCACAACTTTTCATAATGTGCTTTCTAGATTCAGTTCTGAAAGATACTGGGAGAGCATCTTGGGAAGACAAGAGGTAGACCACGACTAACTTCAACAGTTCAGCTTCTACACTGGTGCCACAGCTACTGACTTTGAATTAGCTCCTGGACCTGCTGGAATCAAACTTGATTCCATTTGTTATCAGAAGCCATCAATTGAATGGCATCTTTTTTCATATGTATGCAAGAGGCCTTCAAAGGTACTGCAGGGGCTAGAGGGCTGCTTGATGTGGTACTCTTTCTAGAATAGTAGGCTGAGCAAGTACTCCATGAATTGCCAACTCTGATTTAAAAAAAATCTAATTGATATTGTTGCTAAGGTATCTTTCTGAAGGTATGAAAGTCAAGACAAATTACAATACACATGCTGACAAACAAGGTATCGATTACATGAGTCCCTTAAGAAGGCAAAAAAAAAAACCCTGACCATTTTATTCAGAGTATGTACAAATCATAAAATAAGTTCTATTTCATGTACATTTCAAATAATTATTAACTTGTTAAATGCAATGATATACCACCATATCTTTGCCAAAAATTCATGTTCTTTATAAAATATATTAGAAGTTGAAAATAATTTAAAAAATAACCCCAGTAAAAATACATACAGCACCATATTTTAGTTTAAAGATGAAGGCCTGTGCTAAAGGTTTTGAGCAGTTGCAGTCTTGTTAGTCTTCTTGCCCTTTGTTTTATTACAATTTAATTCAGTGCATAGTTAAACTGGTTGGCAAACTTCTCATGCTTTCTTTGGTCCATTTGATTCATTGCTTTCACCACCCGTTTCACAGCACCTCTGAAAGAGAAACAAAGTATAAAAACAGTTATGCTGATTCTAGGCAATCTCAGACTGTTTATGAATGTTGGGGGAAAATGAACTATGATTAATCGCTATCAGGCTTCTGAACACTGCACTGATGAGGCTGAACAAATTTGTCTTGTTAATCAAATTAGCTGCAGCAATACAAATAGTTTAATTCGGCAATGATTTTATTAACATGAGTAAACAAATTAAAGTCTTTCAGTTTAATAGCTGTGCATTCCACCCTCCTAGCATTATTTCTGACAGTCACACATAACAAGTTTAATTTTTTCAGAAGCAAATAACCACTCTGTGATGAAAAAAGTGACTAAAAGCACCTAACAGGATTTTAAAGAGCCTCGCTAACACTCAGAAACCCTTACCAAATACCACCTGCAAAATTTAGAATGTTTTTATATGGCAAAGAGTTGATGTTCAAGTATGACTCATTTAGCAACTTCCCTTCCAGAGGTTCCTAAAAAACCAGTTTCATCAGTCATATGCAGAGTAAGGCTCTCTTTTACTTACACCATCAGCATCCCCATTGCTGAGCAGCAACTGCTTAATCCATGAGCACAACACTAGCTTAGGAAAACAGCAGAGACTGTCATACCTCTGTATGCAGAGAAATAAATCAGTGTTGCAGAATAGCTAAATGGTATCCTTCAATTGGAAAAGCAGAAGGAGTTCACAGTTTCAGAGGTGCAGGAAAGCAGAAGAAATGCAGCAGCAACAATCAAGAGTATGTCCTATTGTGTGTATCTGTCCCTACAAAAACTTATGGAAAGTGATGAGTGCAGGATGCCCAAGGTATTTTCTTCACTGAACTCCAGAGTTCCATTTTTTTCAGTTACTTTGGAAGCTCCTAGCAGGAAAGATCAAACATCTGAGGCTGATAGTTGCAGGTATGTTAAAATGTCACCCTGGTGCTGCTTTTCAAAAAGTCATTTCCCAACACTCTGTAAAGGCCTGGATGTTCTGCCAGTCTGGGAAGTATAGCAGCTAAGGGCTTGATCTGAGGGGCTGTGTCCAACTTAAGAACGTGGCACTCACAGATGTGTCCCTGTTCGCTTCTGTACCAGAAATGCAGTCTGCAAGTCCTCTCGCACCAAGGGGATGGTTTCAAGTCCAGTGCTGTAAGGCTCTGTGTTGTCACAGTCTACCTTTCTCTGCCACTTCTGAGGATGCTACAGGGTTTCAGGTAAAATGAGGAAAAAGTATCTACCAGGTACTGTGCACTAGCCTTTTTCAGGATCAGGCCTGACACTCTTCTAGCTCTGCTCCTATGGTTACCTCTGAAAGGCAAGTTGATTTCTGTTATAGCTAACTGCTCCTTTTAATGGCTTCACTTTAAAAGCAATTTTGAAACATCTTTAGACAGAGGATACTTCTCAATAATGCTTCTAAATGGTGGGATTAAAGATTTTCTCAGCAGCAACTGTAATCAAAGATAGCATTCTGAAAAAAACCACCTTGGAAGTGGGCTTTTTTAGCAAAATTCTGCCAATAAAGTTACCAGAGTAAAGAAAATGTGGTCATGGTTTTGCACTTCAAATATTGCCTAATTGGTAGGAGAAAAGTGAGCCTTTAGCAGTGCCGAGTGGCCTTGACACTTTCATGTCATGTAGGTTTTACATTAGCACCACTGGATTGTGCGATACTGTAAATGAAATGAGATCCCACTTTGATGATCTCTGTGCAATTTCACTTAACTGTATTGGCAGACCAGAGCCTGGGTTTATCACCTATACATTTCAAGTAATTTGGGGTTGTTATAAGGAGCCAAGGTTATCATCTTGTTTAGTGCTGCAAAGCATGAAACCTATTAAAACATGACAGGTTTGATTCCCTATGCCTGGCACTAACACACACTCAAAATCATTAGCACAAAGCATAGTAAACCAAAACCAACTTTTTCAATTTATTTTGTTTAACATGATATGAATTTCTTCTTATAATTGTATGCTTTTTTGACCTTAGCTAGTATTGAGTAACTTGACAATTTAACAGAAAACATGTTATTTTGTAATAAAAAGCAACATGGATTTGGCTTTATTGTAACCATTACATCAGAAAAAGGGAAAATAGATTTTAAATATTGTCTTAGATGATGTTCAACTCATCTAGTATGCTTCGGGAATAACTGTTAATGATTTTAACCTTTTTTTGATTTGACAACTTTCCACTGCTTACTTGGCTTTAAATACTACTTTTTTAACACGTGAAACTCTTTAAATAGTTGTAGCTGCTTCTTGTAGGATAAAGACCAGAGCATGCTTGGACAAATTTGTTGCAGCCACACCTAACCAAGACTAGATATAAGAAATGACATAACAGAGCGGACATATAGTGCTACATATGTTCTAACATCCATTCAGCCTGGGGGATTGTAAAATCCCACTTGCATCTGAGCTAGGTTTTTTGCTTTAAAGTTCTCATATATGTCTACATAAGTTACAGACAGCCCTTTGTCTGAAATGTCTAAATGCCAGTGAGTGTCCATCAGGATGGCATGAGAATATTTTCTAGAAGTAAATTCTGTTTCAGAAAGAAGAAAAAAAGTAATTTCATCTGTAGAGTCATAAAAATAAGTGAACAGGTTTCTACAATGCCCATATTTACTGCAGTTACTCAAGCTACTTGCATAAACTAGTAGTCCCCAAATAGCAGTGGCATGAGGCATTTAAGCAATATAGTTCACATCTTGTACCACTGTAGATTTTGGGGTAGAGAGCTGGCTGACAACTTCTGGAACTTAAGCTTTAAAACTTCTGGAACTTAAACATCACATTCACAAGCCTACTGTGAGAGAGGCAGGTACGCTGCAAACCACTTTGGTGCCATGTTTGCAGTAGCAACCCTGTGATACTTTACTTTTCTGTAATATTCTTACTTCATCAGAACCACATTACTAACAAACAACAACTGGAGTTTCAGAACTCTATTTACCTCGAGCTAGAAAGTTGTGAGACTATCGAGGTGAAATTGTGAGAATGTTCAGTCAGTGACCTGAACAATCAATTCATTAAACTGCTATCTCAGAGAAGCCAAACTTTCTTACAAATAAGTAGCTATTAGTTACATTTTTTAAAGTAAAGTAAGGGTGCATAAATGATCTTGGGTGCATTCATGTTTAGACTTCAATATGTGGAAGTTATTCATTATTTTAGGATCTTAACGCTTCTGAGGGTTGCTGCTTTGCAACCCAAATAGTTTGCTCTCTGGCTAAATGTAGGCCTGGAGCTACTCTTTGTAGCACATGTGCTAGGAGGAAAGGGAGAAATATAGGAACAGCACCATCCTGAGAGTCTGCACGTCTCTGGTACAGGGAGTATTCATCTCCAAACTCTTCCACTGAAAAGAGATGTGCAGCAGGTTCCACTCCCTGATATTAACAGTGGATGGCAAAGGTTAAGTGAACAAGAAGCATAATACAAGGATCCAAATATTCTTCTGAACACATTCAATGCATTCTCAGTAAAGGAGAAGAAAACACAATGGCAGTGTCTGAGTAATACATAAAAAGAATTGCTGTGTATATTGGAAAGTGGTGCATCACGCCTGGCTACAAGTTCAGTATATACAGGAGTGAGAAAAAATACACAGGAGCAAAGAAGCGCAGGTGGCAGTAAAAAGTTTGGGAAGGTCTCTAAACATACACCAGAGGCTTGAGGGCAACTGCCAAGCTACTGGTACATGTCAAAATGCTGAGGGTTTTTGACAGATGCTTTTGTTAAAGTACTGCTCAGGACAGCCTGCTGTGGGCTTTCAAAAGGTAAAAAAAAAAACCACTTCAATTTCACTCTATCAACACTACTACAGTGTATGTTTGGTGCCACAAGTTGTCACACTGAATGCTTCATCTTCGCTTCAGATCCAGTATTTTTTGCATACACACAGTAGCATTCATCTGGTTAACAAACGATCATCCGAAGAAGCCACTACAGCAACTACAGGTTTAAAAAAATAGGATTTTTTTCTGAATTAGCTGCAAATCAACTTCTAAGAAATAACCACGGTCATCAGTACCTGCTAGTCTCTGCCCTCCAGAGACATGAAAGGCATTTGTGCTCTGCCATTGGCCAAGGAAGCTGTTTGCTAAGTGCATGTTAATGTAGAAAGGGAAAACACTGCTGAAACAAAGAGAAACAACAATTTAGCAGACTTTAGAAAACTTAAGTATCTTACTTATTGAAGACTTTCTTCTCAAGTCGTGAACGAGAAGTGTTGGCCTGCTGCTTCAGGTCTGTCAGATTTGGGTATTTCTTCCTCTTCCCTTTCTTTTTCCCTCCTTTCCCATCATTTTTAGAGGAACCGAGATCCACTCCTGTAGCTGCTTCAACTTCTCTCATGAATTCTGGGTCTCGCCACTCTGTTTAAAAGAAAAAAACCACACACTTTGAAACTTCAAAACCAAGTAGAACTTGCAGTCTCCTAAGGTAACAACAGTTCTTGCCACCACTAGGCAAGGGCAGGGTCAGTGTGCTGTGAGTTGCATACACAAAAGGAGGGAGGATAAGGCAGGTAGCCAAAACCACAGACCTTGATGAAAAAGCCCTGCCAGGCTGGGATTGGTATCTATTAGCTGCTGTAGACAAAATGGGTCTGTATAAAGGCTTATGTTTTTACAGCAGCACAGCAGCAAAATTTCAAGGAAGCTAATCCATGCATGACATAAACACAGTGATCATCAGTTAGAAACTGAGCTAAGTGCCAACAAAGTAGCTGAGGTACTTACGTCCAGAAATAAATTCTGAATAAGCTTAAAAATAAAAAAATATGGAATTTGTCAGAGTGGGGTGATATCGTAACATTTCTTCATCTGATATCTTAAAAGCATTCTTGAATATGACAAAATAACCCTGTTGCCATGAGCCCAATTTTACATCTGAAAAAAATCTTTCTTTCAAAATATTCCACACTTCATCAGCTTAATTATCTAAATCAAGTTTTTTTTTTTCTCTTGACAATAGCACAAGCAAATTTCTCTCTTCACAAACTTGTTTTACGGTTTTATCAAATTCTCATTGCTTCAGAATCCAACCACCCACTGCGAGTGAAGTCTGATCGCAGTTGCCACCATGGGAATAAGCATAAATGATTTAGACTGTAATTTCAAGGAAGCAGTCATCTTTCATCATTAGTATTGTGTCTTGCACACCAGAACAAGAAGAATGAAAAATAGTAGTAGTAAGTAAAAAATGTAGCTAAAGGACAGATATCTTCAAGTACAAAAATTGACCTATGCAAACTTAAGAAAATGGTGCCACATTTTAAACATTTTGAGCATATGGTTTGAGAGTAATGCTGTCCAAATTCAGCGTCAATGTCAGAATTCCTCATTTTGATAACCACTAATTGCCAGTCATTTGTCGTAGAGGTTCACGTATGTCAGCCTGACTTTGCTGCCTGCAGAAACTGCAACGCCAAACTTCTTCTCTTATTTAACATCTATGCAGATACGGGAGAATATGCAGTGCTAAATGACAATACAACTTCACTTCTGCACCACGATGGTCAGTGAGCGCGACAAATATCGGTAACACCATTTCAGGAAGGTCAGAGGCACTTAAGAACACGGTGTTTAGGAATCCCAGAGCAATTTTCCCAAGGAATGGTTGGATCTAACCTACTAGTATGATATGCGAAAGCAAGGACAGATTAAAATCCTACATAGACAAAAAAACGAGGAAAATGGAGCTATGTAGGAGCTGAGCAGGAGAAGCATGAAGGGAGAAAATAGAGCACATATACTTGATAGATCATAAGACTTCAAGAGGTGGGTTCTTTTGGTGTCTTTTTTTTTTTTGAGGTAAAGGAATACAGAACAGCACAATTCAGATACAGGAACGATTAATCCAAGATTAAGGAAAACTGTCTAAACAGTTTATCTCCCAGTAATAAGAAGGCGTCACAGTTTAGGAACCCAGTGAATGGAGCAATTGTTTAAACACAACGAAAAAATGCCGGCATCCAGTAGAGATGAAATGAGCATTTGAGTAAAATGAAGGAGCAATTTAAAAGCCTTTGAGAAAAATCAATAGAATGCCAGGGAAGAGCAGCCTTTTTGAGCATTGATGGGCCCCTAAAGCTCTTCATACATTGTTACTGAGTTTAGCAGCAGGGAAAAGAAAATTACACAGTTTGCAGGGGTAGGCGGGAATCAATACTGTAGTTAGTAAAGAGATGCTATTTCACATCTGACTGGCCAGCGGCCTGCCTTCACCAGCCTGTCCTGATACCTGTTTGTTAACAAGTCACTAAGGGCTGAAAAACCAGATACTCTTCAGGGTTGACACAAAAAATAGGCACTTAATTTGCTCCTGTGTGCGAACTATTGGAAAAGGATGAACAGTGCAGATTAGCAGGTCAGCTTAATCCCTTATGATTCATTGTTTCAGGACCAAAGAGCCCAAAGCACCATTTTGTGGACATTAGCTAGGATTCAAAATTTTATATACTAAGTTGAAAAATGCTTCATGCTATCAATGACAGTGTTATCAAAACACAGGGCCTTATCACACGAACTGTGTTACTTTTACATAATTGTTTTCCTCTTCAACCATGTAAGGATGAAATTAACCTACTGTCCAATAGGAAAAAGATGTAGGAAGAATGTTTGTGGAATTTAATTATGCAACTGATCTCCCAATTTTAATGTTTGGCATTTTTCAAGCTGTCATCATTAGCAAATGATGTTTTCAATCATATGATCAAAGCACTTACTGTGGTTCTCTATTTGTACATTTTCCACAGCAGCACCTTCTTCAAGTCTAAGCTTAAAATAAAAGGAACAACAAAAAATAACCCTCCCTCCACTCCCCAAACCACAAGCGCAAACCAACCAAACAAAAAACCCTTTGAAAAGGTTAATGAAAATATTATAAAATATATATAAAAATACAAGGCAAAGGAAGAAAAGAAAGAAACAAAAAGCAGCGGATAAAAGTATTCAGTGACATCTGGTATATATATGGCTTTAGGAACCTTGAAGGTTTTGTCCAATAAATTAAGTGCTGTAGCCTGCTCAGTATCTCCCCAGACAGCCAGGATGGACCTTTGTGTGACATCTCAGCTTAACAACGGCACTCAATAATGCAACACAGCAATGTCAACACTGGTTTGGGACTAACACACACATCCTTGTGGGCCAGAGGTGAGAAGCCTCTAACAACACCGTGCTGACACTGTAATAAAAATAAGTATTATGTCTAGCCTCGAGCAATGGCAATTTCACAGAATAAATAAAAAAATCAATATTTTTCAGTGCAAGTGATTTTTATACCAAAGTATTAGTTTCCAGTTTGAAACTAGTCCCTCAAGAACACCTCGTAGCTTAATTTGGTGGTTTTAGTTCGTCATAACTGAGTTGGGAACTTTCCTTTTTAGCACAACATCCCCACTCCTGGCCTGCCTCCACTGTTCAACATTTCCTATATTTCCATTTCCACTGTTGGCTGGAAGCCAGCTTAGAGCACTTCACTCTACTTGGAAAAGGATGGAAACTGCCTGTGAACGCAGCACTTCTTGACCCATGCGGACACCGAAAGGTGTTCAGTGACTGCTGCTTTCGTGGGGCGCTGGTAATGCCCAAGCACAGTCACTTGAATCTGTACCACAGGAAATTGGTTGGATCAATTGTATGTTTAAATGCACCTTTATTCATCCCTGACCTTTATGGATAACGGATCAATTACTGTTCTTTAGGCTCGGAAGAGGATTTGTGAAAAACTCAGAAGCCTCACTCAGAATGTACAGAACTATGAAACTGGTGAGAAGTCAGCCTGGGCTTAAGAAAGAAATAACCAACTCTCTTCTTAAGGGACCATACTGCAAGGTATTAAAATGATAAAGCCTAAGGGTAAGTTTAATTGGAATGCAGAATACTCACCTAGACTAGTTTTAAACAGACAAAACTAACACCTGCTGGGGGAAGGCAGAGTAAATAAAACCTCTGAAAACAAATCTGTTCCCTCCAGTTATACACTATGTCTCGCTGGATAGATCCCTCCCTCCCATCTTCCTTTGTAGTGCATCAACTTCCTTTGGCTTCCTTCCTGATATCCTCTTGGGGATCTGTGAAAATCTACCTTCTGTCTATTGCTAATGAGGTTTAGTTGTACCACTGAAAAAAAAACATCCCTTAGTCTCCTTGGAAGTCTTCCTGCCTGTGTATTCATTGGTTGCTGCCCTTCTCGCTGCCTGCATTGCTTACCTAACAGTCCAGAGCTTTATCTCACCTAAAAATGATACAATAATCTTGGGGAATGACAGGGCTTCACTCCACAGCATTCTTCCTGAACGCAGTAGCCAGAATACAAGGATCAGACTAAATCATTAGCTTTGTAGTCCATCCCCATTGTTTAAAAACAAACAGAATATTGTGCATTAAACAGTAAACAATTAAATAGCACAGGTTCTTTTGCTGCCTTCCTCAAGCCCATTCCAAATACCGGGTCTGCTACCAGACTAGATAAAATGCCAATAGAGTTCTAGGTGAGTGCTTCCCTAAGTCAGACTATTTTGTAGCACAGCACAGTAAGAAAGCATGAGAAGGACAAGAATTCTCCTTCTAAAATATACGTAAATACAAATGAGAAGATACAAGAAAAACAAGTGCCTGCATTGTGACAACAAAAACACTCTGCCAATATTTGGAGTAGTCCTAATAATACTAAAATTTCATCACATAAACTACAACTGTTAGGGACCAGCGAGGTTAGACAACATATTTTGCCAAGGTGTGGGAATAGTTACAGTCAAGCATCTCCCAGGAAATAGGCTTAATTGTCTTCAATATACATGTTCTTTGTGATAAAAAAAGTAATTGTTCTGCCTGAGAAGTGTTAGGAACATTATGAGAACTACTGAAAATAAAGAACAAACGCAAAAGTTAACCTTACTCTGTGTATACATTCATCCATACTTATGAGATAAGCAAGAATCATTGCAAATGATCTGCAAATTAAAATCAACAGGAATTTAAATGAGGGAACGGGGCTAGGAGCAAAACAGAAATATGATCCAGTTCTATGGCTCTTAACCTGTGCCTTCTTAACAAAAGAATCAGGTTTTCCTCCATATAATCTCTCAATTGATGTCCAACTGTGTACTGAGCTTGTAGATATTGTAGATACTGTAAATAACGTAATATAAATATGTAAATACATTGTAGACAGTGTAAATATTTTATACAGTGTATGTAAGCATATGTAAAATAATCTTTGAAAAAAGCACAATATGTTTAGCTCCCACATCTATCTAATATTTTGACATTGTTTTTAGGTGCTATGGAGACACAAACCTGGCTGAGCTGCTTGCTTCTCAAACCGCATCTTTTCTTCTCTGGCTCTGTCCTCTGCATTAACAGG